>NW_017191747.1:0-10640 GCF_001704415.2 Capra hircus
TGTCAGTAATTTTTTCTTAGGCAGAGGCCATTGTTCCACCAAGTTGGGATAAGATAAAACTATTTTTTGGGGGGTCATTAGATGGAACCAATGGGCCTTCTTGTCACAAGCATCCTGTAGGTATACATTTTGTGGCAAGAATAATTTAATCTCCTTTTTTGGCAATATTAATCTTAATTAACTGATCATTTAAAGCCTCATTCACTTTAACGAAAGCCAACTGTGTCACACTAGTCAACTTTTTCTTAGAACTGGGATTAGGATTGTTATTTTTCAGCAATCAAACAAAAGGCTTTAAATCTACAAAAGTCAGTTTTAAATGTGGGCATATCCAATTAATATCACCTAATAATTTTTGGAAATCATTTAAAGTTAGTAAAACAATCTCTCAGCAGCTTTAAAAGGACATTATCAGTTTTAAAACTTTTGGCAGACCCAAATATAAGAAGCAAGAAAAGCTTTTTAATGATCTTTTTATAACCCAAATCTGGTCTATAGCCTTTTAGATGACAAGTAACCATTTAATCTTTGCTTGAATACTTCCAGCAACGGGGAGCTCACTATTCACCAAGGTTTTAAACTCTCTCTCACCTCTTACTCTATAGCATTTTTATCCTGCATACCACCTTTTCTAATCCCACCAACTCCTTTTCAGTAGTATATGTTGGCCAGGAGCTGCGCTAGTCTCTCAGCAATGTAAGAAACGTCTTGTCTATTGTCTAACAGCCATGACATTTTATATCTTTAAAAAATCTTTTAAAGGCCTAGAAGCTGCAATTTTTTGCACCCAAAAAGCTAGATCTAGATCCTCTGGGGCTTTTTTTGTCTGGTTTTTCTGTCTGGTAATAAGGTAAAAGCAAAAGCTGTGCTATTTTTTAATTTTAATTGCACAGTTTTAGCAGGTGGCGATATCAAAACTTCAATTTTTTTAGTATAATCAGAATTTACTACACAAGACACTACCGAAATTTTTTGAAAAGAAAGCAAGCTATGCCCCAGCACAAGTCTTACAATGTCCTCAGGCAGGGGACTAGCCACTGGAATCTGAGTCAGGAGCTATTATTATTAAGGTGGTGGAACTGAGGTCCAGGCCTGAACCTGGGGTTGTTTGGTACGGCTTGTTATCTCTGTTTAGCAAGACATTTTGGCAAAAAATGTTCTATTTGGCCTCAAGAGAAACATTTTGCATTTGTAAAGTCCTTTTTATTACGAATATTTTCTTTTTTTTTTCTGTTTTTCTTTTCTTTCTTTTTTTTTTTTTTTGTTGGGTGAGGCCCCTCCTGAGGGGATTTTATGCAAGGAGCAAGCTCTGTTTTAAAAGCTCTTTTGCTCAAAAATATTGTCACTATCGTTTTCAAACTTAAGCAATGTTCTGGGAGGCTTTGGATATAAAGTGGGGAGTTCTTAAGCCCTGGGGAGGCGCAAGCAGAGGTTGCAGTGGTCGCCTTAAATAAGACAACTTTTTTAAAGGTTTGGTTTGTGTAGAGGGGGAGGGGGCTCTCCAGGGCGCTCGGGCCGCTGCGTCCTGTAAGCACCCTCCTTCCTCGGGAGGAAGAGTACAGTCTCTCTCCTTTTGTTTGCCAATGGCAGAAAATATGATCTGCGTAATAGGTGGAGACCCACTACGATCCACTGCTATAGTCTCTCCCATAGGCTATCTAACTAACAGCCTCATGACGGGGGTCCAGAACATTTGTAATAATATTTTACAGAGCAAAAGCATTTACAGGCCCATGCAAAGTATAATTAGTTTTTAGCTGTTTTATTACCTTTATCCAAGTATCTAAATCTCTTTTCTGGAAACCAAGGACATTGGTCTCGTAACACGAGCCTTTTAATCTTTAATTTGTCTTTTTTGTTTAACAGTTACAAAATTACTTGTATAAAGAGGTGTCATTGTTTTGAGTCATTGTTACCCGTGTCAGAAAATTAAGAGTTATAGAAAAGTCTGCCTTGACAAAAAGGTTTTACCTTAGCCAAGGGGGGTTTTGTTTTAAACCCTAAGATAGCAGGTTTCTTTTCAACCTCTAGAGCACCAGGTTTCTCTTAAACCCTTGAACACTTCCCACTCGTCCTCACCCTGTCTATCATACAGGGGGGCCCGCGGCACCCTGAGTGGGGTCCTAGCCGTCCCGAACACTCAACACTGGGGGAGTACCCGAAAGTACTCCGGGGGAGTGATTAAGTCACTCCGGGGGGAGCAACAGAGAGTGCTCCGGGGGGAGCAACAGAGAGTGCTCCGGGGGGAGCTTTTGCTCCGAGGAACCTACCTTCAAATAACCTGTTCCGGGCACCACTTGCCGGGGTCCAGCCCCGGTGGATCCAGGGAATTCGAAGGGTGGACGGCGTTGGCATGGAAAGACTTGTTTGTTTATTAATGTAAGATTAGATTAAGAAACTATAGTGTAGTAAGAGATTAAGTGGAGGAAGAGGGCTGAATATCTTGGTTTACGCGGACGGCCAATAAAATTCCAGACAAGGAATTTGCACCATCTACGTTGGGCCACCGGCGCCCGCTTGAATATCTAAGGGTGCCTCGCCTTAAGCTCCCTTTCGTGCGGGTCTTAACAGCCGGGGCAAGTAAGTAGACCTGGCGAGCTTCCGCGCCCCAGATGGAGTTTCAGCCTGAAGTTAAAGTAAAGAGCAGAGAGAGGGAAGGGGAGAGAGGAAGAGAGAGAGAGAGACATGGGGGGAGCCAGAGTCCCAAGAAACCAGGCCGAGAGACTAGTTCGAGAAACTGGCCCCCATCCTTTATTGTTCAGAAGGCCTTTTATACTTTTGATAAAACACGGAGATCAATGGGTAACGCAAAATTATGTAGCGTTCGCAACCCAGATTCTTTCCGTATATCAGTTTGTATACAAAAGGTCTCAGGTGATTTACATTATCTTTTGGCCAAGAGGCTTGTTAACACTTTTTGGCTCTCTTCCTTAATGAATGTTAATTTTGTTTCCCCTGAAGTGTTTTTTTTTTAATCTGCATCTCCTTAAAGCATTAAAGTTACATCTCTATAGAACAAAGGTGCAGTGGGATATAACAAAGAAGGTACTTAACTCAAAGATCTAATGTTGCTAATACCAGGTCTACTACTTGTTTTTCTATATACCAACTATATCTAAAAATAAAGGATATGAAAATTTGGCAGCAAGCATTGACCCAAAAAATGAAACCATTAATAAGTCCTATTCTAAAGATTTTGACTCCTCGGAAGCTCCTGCATTCCTAGGATGTTTTAAGCTTCCTGTGCCTCCTGCGGTCAGGAGGCCTCAAACAATCACATGCGCAGCTGTACGAGTCCTGCAGGAAGGCTAGAAAGCCATCGGAGGGGTTTTTGGATTGAAACACTCTTTCATGTGCAGAAGACTAAAGCCCTGAATTGACTTTTTCCAGAAAATGTCAGAAGAGTGGAAAAGCAGAGCACAAAAGGCCGACAGATTTTTGTTGGGGTACGTGCTTAGGAATTTCCAGAGGGGTTCCTGAAGTCTGAGCACGCCTTGCGTATGTCAGCTTCCTTCCTCATGACCTTGTCACGGGCGGGATTCCTCACACTGGCTCCCAGCAGGTGCTGGAACCTGAGGATTCCTCTCCAGTGCTGACATGGATCTTGGGGTACTTCTGGAGTCTCCCCAGGGGAGTCAGTCCTCGTCTCGAGTCGGGGCATGAACGTGCGGTTTCCTCTCGAGCTGTAGCAGCAGAGTCACGATTCCCTTCGCGTGGATCAAGGGATCTGTGGCTTTCCCTCGAGGCTTTCCCAGGAGGCTTTCCCACGAGGCTTTCCCACAGGGCTGTCCCACGGGCCACCGTGGTGTGAGTCGATCCTCGGCTTGAAAGTAGAGGCAGTGCAGGGAAAACAGGTTTCCCTGGAATGGACTGAGACATCTGGAGGACTCTGGGAATGGTGGCACGACCCTAGGAGTTCCTCTCGCCTTTCCTGTGGAGAGCGCCTACTCTTGAGTTGCTACAGAAACGCCGGGAATTCTTTCCCGACCACGCAGGGAAAGGATCCCTCCTCCCGAGCTAGGAGGCGGAAACGGGGCTCCTCTGGATGTGGGCGGGACTCTCATGCATCCTCTCGACTGGAGTCGGGTATGTCGGGGAACTTCTTGAGTTGCAGCAAGGGTGTGAAGGACCCTTTGGAAGTTCCAGAGGTTTAGGTGTGATTAGACTCCAGACACCTCAGCGGAAATGCACCTCATCTTGCCTGGAGGGGAGAACCTCCTGGATTTTCTCGAGTTGCGGCAGGTGGTCTCGACTTACGACGGGGACCTCAGGGACCCTCTCTGGTGGACTCAGGAAAGGCCAGTTCACAATCGCTTTGCTCAGGGGCCTTTCGGGATTCCTCTCCCGTCGATGCCGGGGCCTAAGACCTTGTGTGGAGTCGGTGCCGAAACCTGAGGATTCGTCTCCAGTGCTGACATGGATCTTGGGGGTACTTCTGGAGTCTCCCCAGGGGAGTCAGTCGTCGTCTCGAGTGGGGGAATGCACGTGCGCTTTACTCCTGAGCTGCAGCAGCAGTGTCACGCTTCCCTTCCCGTGGATCATAGGATCTGTGGCTTTCCCTCTAGGCTTTCCCATGAGGCTTTCCAACGACGCTTTCCCACCAGGCTCTCCAACGAGGCTTTCCCCCAGTGATTTCCCACGTGCCACCGTGGTGTCAGTCGATCCTCGTTTGAAAGTCCAGGCAGAGCCGGGGAAACAGGCTTCCCTGGAATGGACTGAGACATCTGGGGGACTCTGGGAATGGTGACACGACCCTGGAGTTCCTCTCGCCCTTCCTGTGGAGAGCGCCACCTCTTGATATGTGACGGGAACGCCGGGAATTCTTTTCCGAACACGCAGGGAAAGGATCCCTCCTGTCGAGCTAGGAGGCGGAAACAGGGCTCCTCTGGATGTGGGCGGGACTCTCGTGCTTCCTCTCGAGTGGAGACGGGTATGTCAGGGAACTTCTTGAGTTGGCAGCAAGGGTGTGAAGGACCCTTTGGAAGGTCCACAGTTTAGGTGTGATTAGCCTCGAGTCGCCTCTGCGGAAATGGGCCTCATCTCGTCTACAGGGAAGAACCTCCTGGATTTTCTCGAGTTGTGGCAGGTTCTCTCGACTTATGACGGGGACCTCAGGGACTCGCTCTGGTGGCCACAGGAAGGCCAGTCCCCATGCGAGTTGCTCGGGGGCCTCTCGTAATTTCACTCCCATCGATGCTGGGGCCTAAGACCTTGTGTGGAGTCAGTGCCGGAACCTGAGGATTCCTCTCCATTGCTGACATGGATCTTGGGGTACTTCTGGAGTCTCCCCAGGGGAGTCAGTCCTCGTCTCGAGTGGGCGCATGCACATGCACTTACCTCCCGAGCTGTAGCTGAAGTATCTCGCTTCCCTTTTTGTGGAGTAAGGGATCTGTGGCTTTCCCTCGAGTCTTTCCCACGAGGCTTTCCCACGAGGCTTTCCCAAAGGGCTGTCCCACGTGCCACCGTGGTGTGAGTCGATCCTCGGCTTGAAAGCCAAGGCAATGCAGGGAAAACACGTTACCGTGGAATGGACTGAGACATGTGGGGGGACTCTGGGAATGGTGGCACCACCCTGGAGTTCCTCTCGCCTTTCCTGTGGAGAGCGAACTCCTCTTGAGACGCTATGGGAACGCCGGGAATTCTTTCCCGACAACGCAGGGAAAGGATCCCTCCTCTCCAAGCTAGGAGACGGAAACGGGGGCTCCTCTGGATGTGGGCAGGACTCTCGTGCTTCCTCTCGAGTGGAGACAGGTATGTCGGGGAACTTCTTGAGTTGCAGCAAGGACGTGAAAGACCCTTTGGAAGTTTCAGAGGTTAGGTGTGATTAGCCTCGAGACACCTCAGCGGAAATGGACCTCATCTCGCTTGGAGGGGAGAACCTCCTGGATTTTCTCGAGTTGCGGTAGGTGCTCTCGACTTACGCACGGGGACCTCAGGGACCCGCTCTTGTGGCCTCAGGAAAGGCCTAGTCCCCATGCGAGTTGCTCGGGGGCCTCTCGGGATTCCTCTCCCGTCGATGCCGGGGCCTAAGACTGCCGGGAGCCCAGTGTGAGGAAGCCCGCCCGTGACAAGGTTATGAGGAAGGAAGCTGACATACGCAAGGCGTGCTCAGACTTCAGGGACCCCTCTGGAAATTTTTAAGCATGTACCCCCAACAAAAATCTGCCGGTTTTTGTTCTCTGCTTTTTCACTCTTCTGACCTTTTCTGGAAAAAGTCAATTCAGGGCGTTAGTCTTCTGCATTTGAAAGAGTGTTTCAATCCAAAACCCTCTGATGGCTTTGTAGCCTGCCTGTAGGACTCGTACAGCTGCGCTTGTGATTGTTTGAGGCCTCCTGACCGCAGGAGGCACAGGAAGCTTAAAATATCCTAGGAAAGCAGGAGCTTCCGAGGAGTCAAAATTTTTATAATAGGACTGATTAAAAGTTTCATTTTTTGGGTCAATGCTTGCTGCCCAAATTTTCATATCCTTCATTTTTAGATATAGTTGGTATATAGAAAAACAAGTAGTAGACCTGGTATTAGCAACATTAGATCTTTGAGTTAAGTACCTTCTTTGTTATAACCCACTGCAATCTTTGTTCTATAGAGATGTAACTTTAATGCTTTAAGGAGATGCAGATTAAAGAAAAACACTTCAGGGGAAACAAAATTAACATTCATTAAGGAAGAGAGCCAAAAAGTGTTAACAAGCCTCTTGGCCAGAAGATAATGTAAATCACCTGAGACCTTTTGTATACAAAATGATATACAGAAAGAATCTGGGTTGCGAACACTACATAATTTTGTGTTATCCATTGATCTCCATGTTTTATCAAAAGTATAAAAGGCCTTCTGAACAATAAAGGAGGAGGCCAGGGGCCGGGGTCCAGTTTCTCAGACCAGCTTCTCGAACTAGTCTCTCAACCTGGTTTCTTTGGACTTTGGATCCCCCGTGTCTTTCTCTCTCTTTCTTCTTCTCTACCTTTCCTTCTCTCTGCTCTTTACTATAACTTCAGGCTGAATCTCCACCTGGAGTGCGGAGGCTCGCCAGGTCTACTTACTTGCCCTGGCTGTTAAGACCCGCCGCACGAAAGGGAGCTTAAGGCGAGGCACCCTTAGATATTCAAGCGGGCGCCGGTGGCCCAACGTAGGTGGTGCAAATTCCTTGTCTGGAATTTTATTGGCCTTCCGCATAAACCAAGCTATTCAGCCCTCTTCCTCCACTTAATTCTTCTTACTACACTATAGTTTCCTAATCTAATCTTAGATTAATAAATAAAAAAGTCTTTCCACGCCAACGCCGTCCACCCTTCGAATTCCCTGATCAACCGGGGCTGGACCCCGGCATAAGACCTTGTGTGGCAGTCGGTGCCGGAACCTGAGGATTCCTCTCCAGTGCTGACATGGATCTTGGGGTACTTCTGGAGTCTCCCCAGGGGAGTCAGTCCTCGTCTCGCGTCGGGGGCATGCACGTGCCGCTTTTCTCCCGAGCTGTTAACCAGCAGTGTCACGCTTCCCTTCTCGTGGATCAAGCGGATCTGTGGCTTTCCCACGAGGGCTTTCCCACAGGGCTGTCCCCACGTGCCACCGGTGGTGTGAGTCGATCCTCGGTTTGAAAGTCGAGGCAGTGCAGGGAAAACAGGTTTCCCTGGAATGGACTGAGACATCTGGGGGACTCTGGGAATGGTGGCACGATCCTGGAGTTTCTCTCTCCTTTCCTGTGGAGAGCGCCTCCTCTTGAGATGGGACGGGAACGCCAGGAATTCGTTCCCGACCACGCAGGGAAAGGATCACTTCTCCCGAGCTATGTGGGGAAACGGGGCTCCTCTGGATGTGGGCAGGACTCTCGTGCTTCCTCTCGAGAGGAGACGGGTATGCGGGGAACTTCTTGAGTTGCAGTAAGTCATTGAGGGAACCTTTGTAAGTTCCAGAGGTTAGGTGTGATTAGCCTCGAAACGCCTCAGGTGAAATGGGCCTCATCTCGCCTGGAGGGGAGAACCACCTGGAGTTACTCGGGTTGCGGCAGGTTCTCTAGATTTAAGACGGGGACCTCATTGACCCTCTCTGGTGGCCTCAAGAATGGCCAGTACCCAGCCGAGTTGCTCCTAGGCCTCTCGGGATTCCTCTCCCGTCGATGCCAGGGCCTAAGACCTTGTGTGGAGTCGGTGCCGGAACCTGAGGATTCCTCTCCAGTGCCGACATTGATCTTGGGGTACTTCTGGAGTCTCGCCAGGGGAGTCAGTCCTCGTCTCGAATGGGGCATGCACGTGCTTTACTTCCGAGCTGTAGCAGCAGTGTCGCGCTTCCCTTCGCGTGGATCAAGGGATCTGTGGCTTTCCCTCGAGGCTTTCCCACGAGGTTATCCCAGGAGGCTTTCCCTCAGGGCTGTCCCACGTGCTACCGTGGTGTGAGTGGATCCTCGGCTTGAAATCCGAATCAGTGCAGGGAAAACAGGTTTCCATGGAATGGACTGAGACATCTGGTGGACTCTGGGAATGGTGGCACGACCCTGGAGTTCCTCTCACCTTTCCTGTGGAGAGCGCATCCTGTTGAGATGCGACGGTATCGCCGGAAATTCTTTGCCGACCACGCAGGGAAAGGATCCCTCCTCTCGAGCTAGGAGGCAGAAACGGGGTTCCTCTGGATGTGGGCGGGACTCTCGTGCTTCCTCTCGAGTGGAGATGGGTATGTCGGGGAACTTCTTGAGTTGCAGCAAGGGTGTGAAGGACCCTTTGGAAGTTCCAGAGGTTAGGTGTGATTTGCCTGGAGATGCCTCAGCGGAAATGGGCCTCATCTCGCCTGGAGGGGAGAAACCTCCTAGATTTTCTCGAGTGTCGCCAGGTGCTCTCGACTTACGACGGAGACCTCAGGGAACCGCTCCGGTGGCCTCAGGAAAGACCAGTCCCCATGCGAGTTGCTCGGGGGCCTCTCGGGGTTCCTCTCCCGTCGATGACGGGGCCTAAGACCTTGTGTGTAGTTGGTTCCAGAACCTGAGGATTCATCTCCAGTGCTGACATGGATCTTGGGGTTATTCTGGGAGTCTCCCCAGGGGAGTCAGTCCTCGTCTCCAGTGGAGGCATGCACGTGCGCTTTCCTCCCGAGCTGTAGCAGCAGTGTCTCGCTTCCCTTCGCATCGATCAAGGGATCTGTGGCTTTCACTTGAGGCTTTCCCAGGACGCTTTCCCACGAGACTTTCCCACATGGCTGTCCCACGTGCCACCGTGGTGTGAGTCGATCCTCGGCTTGAAAGTCGAGGCAGTGAAGGGAAAACAGGTTTCCCTGGAATGGACTGAGACATCTGGGGGACACTGGGAATGGTGGAACGACCCTGGAGTTTCTCTCGCCTTTCCTGTGGAGAGCGCCTCCTATTGAGATGCTTCGGGAACGCCGGGAATTCTTTCCCGAGCACGCAGGGAAAGGATCCCTCCTCTCGATCTAGGAGGCGGAAACGGGGCTCCTCTGGATGTGGGCGGGATTCTCATGCTTCCTCTCGTGTGGAGACGGGTATGTCGGGGAACTTCTTGAGTTGCAGCAAGGGTGTGAAAGACCCTTGGGAAGTTCCAGAGGTTAGATGTGATTAGCCTCGAGAGGCCTAAGCGGAAATGGGCCTCATCTCGCCTGGAGGGGAGAACCTCCTGGATTTTCTCGAGTTGGGGCAGGTGCTCTCATCTTACGATGGGGACCTCAGGGCCCCGCTCTGGTGGCCTCAGGAAAGGCCAGTCCCCATGCGAGTTGCTCGGGGTCTCTCGGGATTCCACTCCTGTCGAAACCGGGGCCTAAGATCTAGTGTGGAGTCAGTGCCGGAAGCTGAGGATTCCTCTCCATTGCCGGACATTGATCTTGGGGTACTTCTGGAGTCTCGCCAGGGGAGTCAGTCCTCGTCTCGAATGGGGGCATGCACGTGCCTTTACTTCCGAGCTGTAGCAGCAGTGTCGCGCTTCCCGTGGCGTGGATCAAGGGATCTGTGGCTTTCCCTAGAGGCTTTCCCTCGAGGCTTTCCCAGGAGGTTTTCCCACAGGGCTGTCCCACGTGCCCCGTGGTGTGAGTCGATTCTCGTCTTGAAAGTCGAAGCAGTGCGGGGAAAACAGGTTTCCCTGGAATGGACTGAGACATCTGGTGGTCTCTGGGAATGGTGGAACGACCCTGGAGTTCCTCTCGCCTTTCCTGTGGTGAGCCTCCTCTTGAAATGCGACGGGAACGCGCGAATTCTTTCCCGAACACGCAGGGCAAGGTCCCTCCTCTCGAGCTGGAAACGGGGCTCATCTGGATGTGGGCGGGGCTCTCGTGCTTCCTCTCAAGTGAGAGTAGTATGTGGGGGACTTCTTGAGTTGCAGCAAGGGTGTGAAGGACCCTTTGGAAGTTCCAGATGTTAGATGTGATTAGCCTCGAGACGCCTCAGTGGAAATGGACCTAATCTCCCTGGAGGGGAGAACCTCCTGGATTTTCTCGAGTTGCGGCAGGTGTTCTCAACTTACGACGGGGACTTCACGGACCCGCTCTGGTGGCCTCAGGAAATGCCAGTTCCCATGTGAGTTGCTCGGGGCCTCTCGGGATTCCTCTCCCGTCGATACCGGGGCCTAAGACCTTGTGTGGAGTCGGTGCTGAAACCTGAGGATTTCTCTCTCCAGTGCTGACATGGATCTTGGGGTACTTCTGGAGT
>NW_017191748.1:0-10639 GCF_001704415.2 Capra hircus
GGCGTTCAGCCTCCGTGAGGGGCCTTTCCACTTCAAAGTACGTCCCCTGCCTCACTTGGGGAGAAGTGGAGCCCGCTTGCCCTCCAAATTTGCCAAAGGCTGGAACAAAGCTAGTTCTATCAGAGTAAAAAGAGCAATATGGATGGATGTTGGAAGCTGTTGCTGGGCCGCCACTGCTTCAGGCCCCCACCCCTCTGCCCCTGCAGAGCAAACAGGGAGCCCTGTGGCCCCTAGGTCCTGGATGCAGTTTCACACATAGAATGTGTTCCCCATATGAGCCAAGAATTTTCCTGACAGACCTAGGCTCACTAGAGCTCTCCTACAGAGCAAAGGGATGGGACAGATGTGTGGCTTGTGGCTCTGCCTTTCCCTGGAGTGTGGAGCCGCTCCCTATGGCCCCGGGCTCCAGGGGAAATTGCCCCTGAATAATTGACCTCCAAGAAGCGCTTTTCCAACTGGCTGAGACCTGGAGTTCTCAGGATGCAGCGGAAAGCGAGTGTCCTTCGGGGAAGCAAAGGCAGTCACCTGTTATCGCTTACTTACTAGAATAGTAGGTACCTTCTCCATTTGGGCAGAGCGCCTTCCCTACCTGATCTGAAAAAGAAAACGAAGTAGCTCGCTGATTTGAAAAATAATTCCCAGACTTGTGTTTCCAACCAGTATAGAATCCGACAATGGCCCTGTCTTTGTAGGCTGCGTTAATTAACAGGATGTGAAGCTTAAATATCAGTGGAAATTACATACAGCATATAGGCCCAGTGTTCTGGAATGGTGGAAAGAAACAACCAAACTCTTGAAGAGACACTTTCAAAATGGATCATAGAGACTGACTGTACATGGATGGGCTTGCTTCCGGCAGACTTACACATATACGGGTAACCGCACGTTCCCATAGTTGTTGTCCTTATGAAATTTTCTATGGGAGACCCCTCCCACAGTGAGCAGGTGTTAGCAGATTTGCCACAAGTAAGGGGTGGGATTTCACAGCAGATGGAACAATTAGGTAAGGTAATAAATCAGGTAACTAAGTTTGTAAAAAAGAATATCATTCCCCCTTGAGGAACAGATTCATGAATTTGTGCTCAGTGATCAGGTGTGGCTCAATGACTGGAAACACAATTCCTTGGCCTGACATCAGAAGGTCCTTATACTGTTGTTTTAGCCACAATTCTGAAAGAGATGGGAATACCAGACCACCTAACCTGCCTCTTGAGAAATCTGGATGAAGGTCAGGAAGCAACAGTTAGAGTAGGACATGGAACAACAGACTGGTTCCAAAAGGAAAAGGAGTGTGCAAAGGCTGTATATTGTCACCCTGTTTATTTAACTTCTATGCAGAGTACATCATGAAAAATGCTGGGATGGAAGATACATGAGCTGGAATCAAGATTGCTGGTAGAAATGTCAATAAACTTAGATATGCAGATGACACCACCATTATGGCCGAATGTGAAGAGGAACGGATATGTCGGGGAACTTCTTGAGTTGCAGCAAAGGTGTGAAGGACCCTTTGGAAGTTCCAGAGGTTAGGTGTGGTTAGTCTCGAGATGCCTCAGCGGAAATGTGCCTCAAGTCGCCTGGAATGGAGAGGCTCCTGGATATTCCCGAGTTTCAGCAGGTTCTCTCGAGTTACGACGGGGACTTCAGGGACCCGCTCTGGCGGCCGCAGGAAATGCCAGTCATCATGCGTGTTGCTAGGGCGCCTCTCGTGATTCCTCTCCCGTCGATGCCAGGGGCTAAGACCTTGTGTGGAGTCGGGGCCGGAAGCTGAGGATTCCTCTCCAGTGCTGACATGGATTTTGTGGTACTTCTGGAGTCTCCACAAGGGAGTCAGGCCTCGTCTCGAGTGGGGGCATGAGCGTGCCCTTTCCTCCCATGCTGTAGGAGCAGTGTCACGCTTCCCCATGCCTGGACCAAGGGATCTGTGGCTTTCCCTCGAGTCTTTCCCACTAGGCTTTCCCACAGGGCTGTCCCACGTGTCACAGTGGTGTGAGTCGATCCTCGGCATGAAGGCCAAGGCAGTGCAGGGAAAACAGGTTCCTGTGGAATGGACTGAGACATCTGGGTGAGTCTCGGAATGGTGGCACGACACTGCAAGATCCTCTCCCCTTTCCTTTGGAGAGCTCCTCCTCTTGAGATGCGATGGGAATGCCGGGAATTCTTTCCTGACCAATCAGGGAAAGGATCGCTCATCTCGAGCTACGAGCCGGAAACGGAGCTCCTCTGGATGTGGCCGGGACCCTCGTGCTTCCTCTTGAGTGGAGACGGGTATGTCGGGGAACTTCTTGACTTGCAGCATGACTGTGAAAGACTCTTTGGAAGTTTCCAGAGGTCACGTGTGATTAGCCTCGAGACACCTCAGTGGAAACGGGCCTCATCTCGCCTGGAGGGGAGAACCTCCTGGATTTTACCGAGTTGCGGCAGGTGCTCTCGACTTACGACGGGGACCTCAGGGACACGCTCTGGTGACCTCAGGAAAGGCCAGTCCCATGCGGGTTGCTAGAGGGCCTGTCCTCTTCCACTCCCGTCGATTGCCAGAGCCTAAGACCTTGTGTGGAATCGGGGCCGGAACCTGAGGATTCCTCTCCAAGGCTGACATGCATGTTGGGGTACTTCTGGAGTCTCCCCAGGGGAGTCAGTCCTCGTCTCGAGTGGGGACATGCACGTGCGCTTTCCTCCCGAGGTGTAGCAGCAGTGTCACGCTTCCCTTCGCGTGGATCAAGGGATCTGTGGCTTTCCCTCGAGGCTTTCCCACGAGGCTTTCCCACAGGGCTGTCCCACGTACCACCGTGGTGTGAGTTGATCCTCGGCTTGAAAGTCGAGGCAGTGCAGAGAAAACAGGATTTCCTGGAATTGACTGAGACATCTGGGGGACTCTGGGAATGGTGGCATGACAGGGAGTTCCTCTTGCCTTTCCTGTGGAGAGCGACTCCCGAGAATTCTTTCGCGATCACGCTGGGAAAGGATCCCTCCTCTCGAGCTATGAGACGGAAACGGGGCGCCTCTGGATGTGGGCGGGACTCTTGTGCCTCCTCTCGAGTGGAGACGGGTATGTCGGGGAACTTCTTGAGTTGCAGCAAAGGTGTGAAGGACCCTTTGGAAGTTCCAGATGTTAGGTGAGATTAGGCCTCGAGACGCCTCAGTGGAAATGGGCCTCATCTCGCCTGGAGGGGAGAACCTCCTGGACTTACTCGAGTTGCAGTAGGTGCTCTCGACTTACGACGGGGACCTCAGGGACCCGCTCTGGTGGCCTCAGGAAAGGCCAGTCCCCATGCGAGTAGCTCGGGAGCCTCCTCGGGATTCCAGTCTCTTCGGATGCCCGGAGCCGAAGAAACTTTAGGGGAGTCGGTGGGTGAACCTGAGGATTCCTCTCCAGTGCTGACATGGATCTTGGGGTACTTCTGGAGTCTCCCCAGGGGAGTCAGTCCTCGTCTCGAGTGGGGGCATGGCACGTGCGCTTTCCTCCCGAGCTGTAGCAGCAGTGTCACGCTTCCCTCGCGTGGATCAAGGGATCTGTGGCTTTCCCTCGAGGCTTTCCCACGAGGCTTTCCCACGAGGCTTTCCCCACAGGGCTGTCCCACGTGCCACCGTGGAGTGAGTCGATCCTCGGCTTGAAAGTCGAGGCAGTGCAGGGAAAACAGGTTTTCCCTGGATGGATGGAGACATCTGGGGGACTCTGGGAATGGTGGCACGACCCTGGAGTTCCTTTCGCCCTTCCTGTGGAGAGCGCCTCCTATTGAGATTCGACGGGAACGCTGGGAATTCTTTCACGACCACGCAGGGAAAGGATCCCTCCTCTCGAGCAATGAGAGGAAACGGGACTCCTCTGGATATGGGCGGGACTTTCGTGCTTCCTCTCGAGTGGAGACGGGTATGTCGGGGAACTTCTTGAGTTGCAGCAAGGCTGTGAAGGACCCTTTGGAATTTCCAGAGGTTAGGTGTGATTAGCCTCGGGACGCCTCAGGGGAAATGAGCGTCATATCGCCTGGAGGGGAAAACCTCCTGGATTATCTCGAGTAGCGGCAGGTGCTCTGGACTTACGAGGGGGTACTCAGGGACCCGCTCTGGTGGACTCAGGAAAGGCCAGCCCCATGCAAGTTGCTCGGGGGCCTCTCGGGATTCCTCTCCCGTCGAAGCCGGGGCCCAATGCCTTGTGTGGAGTCGGTGCGGGAACCTCAGGATGCCTCTCCAGTGCTGACATGGATATTGGGGTATTTCAAGAGTCTCCCCAGGGGAGTCCAGTCCTCGTCTCGAGTGGGGGCATGCCCGTGTCCTTTCCTCCCGAGCTGTAGCAGCAGTGTCACGCTTCCCTTCGCGTGGATCAAGGGATCTGTGGCTTTCCCTCGAGGCTTTCCCACGAGACTTGCCCACGAGGCTTTCCCACAGGGCTGTCCCACGTGCCACCGTGGTGTGAGTCGACCCTGGGCTTGAAAGTCGAGGCAGTGCAGGGAAAACAGGTTTCCCTGGAATGGACTGAGACATCTGGGGGACTCTGGGAATGGTGTCACGACCCTGGAGTTCCTCTCGCCTTTCCTGTGGATAGCACCTCCTCTAAAAATGGCGACGGGGAACGCCGGGAATTCTTTCCCGACCTCGCAGGGAAAGGATCCCTCCTCTCGAGCTATGAGGTGGAAAACGGGGCTCCTCTGGGATGTGGCGGGACTCTCCTTCATCCTCTCGAGTGGCGACGGGTATATCAGGGAACTTCTTGAGTTGCAGCAAGCGTGTGAAGGACCCTTTGGAAGTTCCAGAGTTTAGGTGAGATTAGCCTCGAGACGCCTCAGTGGAAATGGGGCCTCATCTCGCCTGGAGGGGAGAACCTCCTGGACTTTCTCGAGTTGCAGTAGGTGCTCTCGACTTACGATGGGGATCTCAGGGACCCGCTCTGGTGGCCTCAGGAAAGGCCCGTCCCCATGCGAGTTGGCTCCGGGGGCCTCTCGGGATTAATCTCCCGTCGATGCCGGGGCCTAAGACCTTCTGTTGAGTCGGTGCCCGGAAACTGAGGATTCCTCTCCAGTGCTGACATGAATCTTGGGTACTTCTGGAGTTCTCCCCAGGGGAGTCAGTCCTCGTCTCGAGTGGGGGCATGCACGTGCGCTTTCCTCCCGAGCTGTAGCAGCAGTGTCACGCTTCCCTTCGCGTGGATCAAGGGATCTGTGGGTTTCCCTCGAGTCTTTCCCACGAGGCTTTCCCACGAGGCTTTGCCACAGGGCTGTCCCACGTGCCACTGTGGTGTGAGTCGATCCTTGGCTTGAAAGTCGAGTCAGTGCGGGGAAACCGTTTTCCCTGGAATGGACTGAGACATCTGGGGGACTCGGGGAATGGTGGCATGTCCCTGGAGTTCCTCTCGCCTTTCCTGTGGAGAGCGCCTCCTCTTGAGATGCGACGGGAACGCCGGGAATTCTTTCCCGACCTCGGCAGGGGAAAGGATCCCTCCTTTCGAGCTATGAGGTGGAAACGGGGCTCCTCTGGATGTGGGCGGGACTATCGTGCTTCCTCTCGAGTGGAGACGGGTATGTCGGGGAACTTCTTGAGTTGCAGCAAGGGTGTGAAGGACCCTTTTGGAAGTTCCAGAGTTTAAGTGTGCTTAGCCCTGAGATGTGTCAGCGGAAATAGGCCTCATTTGCCTGGAGGGGAGAACATCCTTGATTTTCTCGAGTTGCAGCAGGTGCACTCGACTTACGACGGGGACCTCAGGGACCCGCTCTGGTGGCCTCAGGAAAGACCAGTCAAGAACCAAGATAGCACTGGAGAGGGAGAGACATCACGAGAGGCTCCCGGAGCAACTCGCAGGGGGACAGGCCTTTCTTGAGGCCACCAGAGCGGGTCCCTGAGGTCCCCATCGTAAGTCGAGAGCACCTGCCGCAACTCGAGAAAATCCAGGAGGATCTCCCCTCTAGGCGAGATGAGGCCCATTTCTGTTGAGGCGTCTCGAGGCTAATCACACCTAACCCCTGAAACTTCCAAAGGGTCCTTCACACCCTTGCTGCAACTCAAGAAGTTCCCTGATATACCCGTCTCCACTCGAGAGGAAGCCCGAGAGTCTCGCCAACATCCAGAGGAGCCCCGTTTCCGCCTCCTAGCTCTAGAGGAGGTTTTCTTTTCCCTGCGTGGTCGGGAAAGAATTCCCGGCGTTCCCGTCGCATCTCAAGAGGAGGCGCTCTCCACAGGAAAGGCGAGAGGAACTCCAGGGTCGTGCCACCATTCCAGAGTCCCCCAGATCTCTCAGTCCATTCCAGGGAAACCTGTTTTCCCTGCACTGCGTAGACTTTCAGCCGAGGATCGACTCACACCACGGTGGCACGTGGGACAGACCTGTGGGTAAGTCACGTGGGAAAGCCTCTAGGGAAAGCCACAGATCCCTTGATCCACGCGAAGGGAAGCGTGACACTGCTGCTACAGTTCGGGAGGAAAGCGCACGTGCATGCCCACACTCGAGACGAGGACTGACTCCCCTGGGGAGACTCGAGAATTACCCCAAGATCCATGTCAGCACTAGAGAGGAATGCTCAGGTTCCGGCACTGACTCCACACAGGTCTTAGGCCACTGCATCGACGGGAGAGGAATCCCGAGAGGCCCCAGAGCAACTCGCATGGGGACTGGCCCTTTCCTGAGGCCACCAGAGCGGGTCCCTGATGTCCCCGTTTTATGGCGAAAGCACCTGCCGCAACTCGAGAAAATCCAGGAGGTTCTCCCCTCCAGGCGAGATGAGGCCCATTTCCACTGAGGCGTCTCGAGGCTAATCACACCTAACCTCTGGAACTTCCAAAGGGTCCTTCACACCCTTGCTGCAACTCAAGAAGTTCCCCGACATACCCGTCTCCACTGGAGATGAAGCACGGGAGTCCCGTCAACATCCAGAGGAGCCCCGTTTCCGCCTCCTAGCTCGAGAGGAGGGATCCTTTCCCAGCGTGGTCGGGAAAGAATTCCCGGCGTTCCCGTCACATCTCAAGAGGAGGCGCTCTCCACAGGAAAGGCGAGTGGAACTCCAGGGTCATGCCACCATTCCAAGAGTCCCCCTGATGTCTCAGTCCATTCCAGGGAAACCTGTTTTCCCTGCACTGCCTCGACTTTCAAGCCGAGGATCGACTCACACCACGGTGACACAAGGAACAGCATTGTGTGAAAGCCTCGTTGGAAATCCTCGTGGGAAAGCCTCGAGGTAAAGCCTTGGATCCCTTGATCCACACGAATGGAAGCGTGACACTGCTGCTACAGCTCGGGAGGAAAAGCGCAGGTGCATGCCCCCACTCGAGACGAGGACTGACTCCCCTGGGGAGACTCCAGAAGAACCCCAAGATCCATTTCAGCACTGGAGAGGAATCCTCAGGTTCTGTCACCGACTCCACACAAGGTCTTAGGCCCCGGCATCAACGGGAGAGGAATCCCGAGAGCCCCCGAGCAACTCGCAAGGGGACTGGCCTTTCCTGAGGACACCAGAGCGGGTCCCTGAGGTCCCCGTCATAAGTCGAGGGCACCTGCCGCAACTCGAGAAAATCCAGGAGGTTCTCCCCTCCAGGCGAGATGAGGACCATTTCCGCTGAGGCGTCTCGAGGCGAATTACACCTAACATCTGGAAGTTCCAAAAGGTCCTTCACACCCTTGCTGCAACTCAAGAAGTTCCCCGACATACAAGTCTCCACTCGAGAGGAGGCACGAGAGTCTCGCCCAAAACCAGAGTAGCCCCGTTTCCCCCTCATAGCTCGAGAGCAGGGATCCCTTCCCTCCGTGGTCGGGAAAGAATTCCCAGCATTCCCGTCCCATTTCAAGAGGAGGCGCTCTCCACAGGAAAGGCGAGAGGAACTCCAGGGTCGTGTCACCATTCCCAGAGTCTCCCAGATGTCTCATTCCATTCCAGGGAAACCTGTTTTCTCTGCACCGCCTGGACTTTCAAGCCGAGGATCGACTCACACCACGATGGCACGTGGGGCAGCCCTGTGGGAAAGCCTCGAGGGAAAGCCTCGTGGGAAAGCCTCGAGGGAAAGCCACAGATCCCTGGATCCACGCGAAGGGAAGCGTGACACTGCTGCTACAGCTCGGGAGGAAAGCACACGTGAATGCCCCCACTCGAGACGAGGACTAAACACCCCTGGGAGACTCCAGAAGTACTCCTAGGTCCATGTCAGCACTGGAGAGGAATCCTCAGGTTCTGGCACCGACTCCCCACAAGGTCTTAGACCCCGATATCGAAGGGAGACGAATCCCGAGAGGACCCCGAGCAACTCGCTTGGGGACTGGCCTTTCCTGAGGCCACCAGAACGGGTCTCTGAGGTCCCCATCGTTCGTCGAGAGCACCTGCTGCAACTCGAGGAAATCCAGAAGGTTCTCCCCTCCAGGCCGAGATGAGGCCCATTTCCGCAGAGGCGTCTCCAGGCTAATAACACCTAACCTCAGGAATTTCCAAGGGGTTCTTCAAACCCTTGCGGCAACTCAAGTAGTACCCCGACATTCCCGTCTCCACTTGAGAGGAAGCACGAGAGTTCTGCCCATATCCAGAGAAGGCCTGTTTCCGCCCTCCTTAGCTCGAGAGGAGGGATCCTTTCCCTGTGTGGTCCGGGAAAGAATTCCCTGCGTTCCAGTCGCATCTCAAGAGGAGGCGCTCTCCACAGGAAAGGCGAGAGGAACTCCAGGGTCGTGCCACATTCCCAGAGTCCCCCAGATGTCTCAGTCCATTCCAGGGAAACCTGTTTTCCCTGCACTGCCTCGACTTTCAAGCCGAGGATCGACTCACACCACGGTGGCACTTGGGACAGCCCTGTGGGAAAGCCTGGAGGGAAAGCCACAGATCCCTTGATCCAGGCGAAGGGAAGCCGTTACTCTGCTCCTACAGATCAGAGGAAAGCGCACGTGCATGCCCCAACTTGAGACGAGGACTGACTCCCCTGGGGAGACTCCAGAAGTACCCCAAGATCCATGTCAGCACTGGAGAGGAATCCTCAGGTTCCGGCACTGAATCCACACAAGGTCTTAGGCCCCGGAATCGACGAAAGTGGAATCCCCAGACGCCCCGAGCAACTCGCATGGGGACTGGCCTTTCCTGAGGCCACCGGAAACTGGTCCCTGAGGTCCCCGTCGTAAAGTTGAGAGCACCCTGCCGCCAACTCGAGAAAATCCAGGAGGTTCTCCCCTCCAGGCGAGATGAGGCCCATTTCCGTTGAGGCGTCTCAAGGCTAATCACACCTAATCTCTGGAACTTCCAAAGGGTCCTTCACACCCTTGCTGCAACTCAAGAAGTTCCCGACATACCCTTCTACACTCCAAAGGAAAGGGACGAGAGTCCCGCCCACATCCAGAGGAGACCCGTTTCCGCCTCCTAGCTTGAGAGGAGGGATCCGTTCCCTGCCTGGTCGGGAAAGAATTCCCAGTGTTCCATCGCATCTCAAGAGGAGGCGCTCTCCACGGAAAGGCAAGAGGAACTCCAAGGTCGTGCCACCATTCACAGAGTCCCCCAGATGACTCAGTCCATTCCAGGGAAGCATGTTTTCCCTGCACTGCCTCGACTTTCAAGCGGAGGATCAACTCACACCACGGTGGCAGGTGGACAGCCTGTGGGAAAGCCTCGTGGAAAGGATCGTGGGAAAGCCTTGAGGGAAAGCCACAGATCCTTCGACCACGCGAAGAATGTGACACTGCTGCTACAGCTCGGAGGAAAATACACGTGCTTGCCCCACTCGAGACGAGGACAGACTCCCCTGGGAGACTCCAGACGTACCCCAAGATCCATGTCAGCACTGGAGAGAAATCCTCAGGTTCCGGCACTGACTCCACACAAGGTCTTAGGCCCCGGCATCGATGGAGACGAATCCCGAGAGGCCCCGAGCAACTCGCATGGGGACTGGCCTTTCCTGAGGCCACCAGATCGGGTCCCTGAGGTCCCCGTCGTAAGTCGAGAGCACCTGCCGCAACTCGAGAAAATCCAGGAGGTTCTCCCCTCCAGGCGAGATGAGGCCCATTTCCGCTGAGGCGTCTCGAGGCTAATCACACCTAACCTCTGGAACTTCCAAAGGGTCCTTCACATCCTTGCTGCAACTCAAGAAGTTCCCCGACATTCTCGTCTCCACTCGAGAGGAAGCACGAGAGTCCCGCCCACATCCAGAGGAGCCCCGTTTCCGCCTCCTAGATCGAGAGGAGGGATCCTTGTCCCTGGGTGTATGGGAAATAATTCCGGGGTTTCCCGTCGCATCTCAAGAGGAGGCGCTCTCCACAGGAAAGTTGAGAGGAACTCCAGGGTCGTGCCACCATTCCCAGAGTCTCCCAGATGTCTCAGTCCATTCCAGGGAAACCTGTTTTCCCTGCACTGTTTCGACTTTCAAGCCGAGGATCGACTCACACTATGGTGGCACGTGACAGCCCTGTGAGAAAGCCCCGTGTGAAGCTTCATGGGAAAGCCTCGAGGGAATGCCAACTGATCCCTTGTCCACGAAGGGAAGCGGGAACTGCTGCTACAGCTCGGGAGGAAGCGCACGCCCATGCCCCCACTAGAGACGATCACTGACTCCCCTGGGAGACTCCAGAAGTACCCCAAGATCCATGTCAGCACTGGAGAGGAATCCTAAGGTTCCGGCACCGACTCCACAGAAGGTCTTACACCCCAGCATCGACGGAAGAGGAATCCCGAGAGGCCCGAGCAACTCGCAT
>NW_017191749.1:0-10638 GCF_001704415.2 Capra hircus
CAAGGGTGTGAAAGTCCGTTTGCACGTTCCAAAGGTTAGGTGTGATTAGCCTCGGAACGCCTCAGTGGAAATGGGCCTCATCTCGCCTGGGGGGGAGAACCTCCTGGATTTTCTCGAGTTGCGGCAGGTGCTCTCGACTTACGACGGGGACTTCAGGGACCCGCTCTGGTGGGTTCAGGAAAGGCCAGTCCCCATGCGAGTTACTCGGGGCCTCTCGGGATTCCAGTCCCGTCGATGCTGGGGCCTAAGACCTCTGTGGAGTCTGTGCCGGAACCTGAGGATTCCTCTCCAGTGCTGACATGGATCTTGGGTACTTCTGGGGTCTCCCCAGGACAGTCAGTCCTCGTCTCGAGGGGGCATGCACGTGTGCTTTCCTCCCGAGGTGTAGCAGCAGTATTGCTCTTTCCTTCGTGTGGATCTATGGATCTGTGGCTTTCCCTCGAGGCTTTCCCACGAGGCTTTCCCACGAGTCTTTCCCACAGGGCTGTCCACGTGCCACCGTGGTGTGAGTCGATCCTCGGCTTGAAAGTCGAGACAGTGCAGGGAAAACAGGTTTCCTTGGAATGGACTGAGACATCTGGGGGCCTCTGGGTATGTGGCACGACCGTGGAGTTCCTCTCGCCTTTCCTGTGGGAGAGCGCCTCCTCTTGAGATACGAAGGGAACGCGCGGAATTCTTTCCGACCACGCAGGGAAAGGATCCCTCCTCTCGAGCTAGGAGGCGGAAACGGGGCTAATCTGGATGTGGGCGGAACTCTGGTGCTTCCTCTCGAGTGGAGACAGGTATGTCGGGAACTTCTTGAGTTGCAGCCAGGGTGGTTAGGACCCTTTGGAAGTTCCAGAGGTTTGGTGTGATTAGCCTCGAGATGCGTCAGCCGAAATGGGTCTCATCTCTCCTGGAGGGGAGAACCTCCTGGATTTTCTCGAGTTGCGACAGGTGCTCTCGACTTACGACGGGGACCTCAGGGACCCGCTCTGGTGGCCTCTGGAAAGGCCAGTCCCCATGGGCGTTGCTCGGGGCCTCTCAGGATTCCTCTCCCGTCGATGCCGGAGCGTAAGATCTTGTATGGAGTCAGTTCCAGAACCTGAGGATTCCTCTCCAGTGCTGAAATGGATCTTGGGTACATCTGGAGTCTCCCCAGGAGATTCAGTCCTCGTCTCGAGTGGGGGCATGCACGTGCGCTTTCCTCCGGAGCTGTTGCAGCAGTGTGACCCTTCCCTTCGCGTGGATCAAGGGATCTGTGGCTTTCCCTCGAGGCTTTCCCACGAGGCTTTCCCACGAGGCTTTCCCAAGAGGCTTTCCCACAGGGCTGTCCCACGTGCCAGCGTGGTGTGAGTCGATCCCCGGTTTGAAAGTCGAGGCAGTGCAGGGAAAAGAGGTTTCCCTGGAATGGACTAAGACATCTGGGGGACTCTGAGAATGGTGGCACGACCATGGAGTTCGTCTCGCCTTTCCTGTGGAGAGCGCCTCCTCTTGAGATGCGACGGGAACGCCGGGAATTCTTTCCCGACCACGCAGGGAAAGGATTCCTCCTCTCGAGCTAGGAGGCCGAAACGGGACTCCTCTGGATGTGGGCGGGACTCTCGTGCTTCCTCTTGAGTGGAGACGGGTATGTCGCGGAACTTCTTGAGTTGCAGCAAGGGTGTGAAGGACCCTTTGGAAGTTCCAGAGTTTAGGTGTGAATAGCCTCTAGTCGCCTCAGCTGAAATGGGCCTCATCTAGCCTGGAGGGGAGACCTCCTGGATTTTCTCGTGTTGCGGCAGGTGCTCTCGACTTATGACGGGGACCTCATAGACCGCTCTGGTGGCCTCAGGAAAGCCAGTCCCCATGCGAGTTGCTCGGGGACCTCTCGGGATTCCTCTCCCGTAGATGCTGGGGCCTAAGATATTGTGTGGAGTGGGTGCCGGAACCTGAGGATTCCTCTCCAGTGCTTACCTGGATCTTGGGGGTACTTCTGGAGTCTCCCCAGGGGAGTCAGTCCTCGTCTCGAGTGGGGACATGCTCTTGCGCTCTCCTCTCGAGCTGTAGCAGCAGTGTCTCGCTTCCATTCGCGAGGAATAAGGGATCTGTGGCTTTCCCTTGAGGCTTTCCCACGAGGCTTTCCACGAGGCTTTCCCACAGGGCTGTCCACGTGCCACCGTGGTGTGAGTCGATCCTCGGCTTGAAAGTCGACGCAGTGCAGGGAAAACAGTTTTCCCTGGAATGGACTGAGACATCTGGGGAACGCTGGGAATGTGGCACGACCCTGGAGTTCCTCTCGGCATTCCTTTGGAGAGCGCCTCCACTTGAGATGGGACGGGAACGCCGGGAATTCTTTCCCGAACACGCAGGGAAAGGATCCCTCCTCTCGAGCTAGCAGGCGGAAACGGGGCCACTCTGGAAGTGGGCGGGACTCTCGTGTTACTCTTGAGTGGAGACCGGTATGTCGGGGAACTTCTTCAGTTGCAGCAAGGGTGTGAAGGACCCTTTGGAAGTTCCAGATGTTAGATGTGATTAGCCTCGAGACGCCTCAGCGGAAATGGGCCTCATCTCGCCTGGAGGGAGAACCTCCTGGATTTTCTCGAGTTGCGGCAGGTGCTCTCGACTTACGCCGGGGACCTCAGGGACCCGCTCTGGTGGCCTCAGGAAAGGCCAGTCCCCATGCCAGTTGCTCGGGGGCTTCTCGGGATTCCTCTCCCGTCGATGCCGGGGCCTAAGATCTTGTGTGGAGTCGGTGCTGGAACCTGACGATTCCTCTCCAGTGCTGACATGAAACTTGGGGTACTTCTGGAGTCTCCCCAGGGGTGCCAGTCCTCATTTCGAGTGGGGCCATGCACGTGCGCTTTCTCCCGAGCTGTAGCAGCAGTGTCACCCTTCCCTTCCGGTGGATCAAGGGATCAGGGGCTTTCCCACGAGGCTTTCCCAAGAGGCTTTCCCACGAGGCTTTCACACGAGGCGTTCCCACAGGGCTGTCCCACGTGCCACCGTGGTGTGAGTCGATCGTAGGCTTGAAAGTCGAGGCAGTGCAGGGACAACTGGTTTCCCTGTTATGGACTGAGCATCTGGGTGACTCTTGGAATGGTGGCACTACCCTGGAGTTCCTCTCGCCTTTCCTGTGGAGAGCGCCTCATCTTGAGATGCGACAGGAACGCCGGGAATTCTTTCCCGACCACGTAGGCAATGGATCCCTCCTCTGGAACTATGAGGAGGAAACGGGGCTCCTCTGGATGTGGGCGGGACTCTCGTGCTTCCTCTCGAGTGGAGACGGGTATGTCGGGGAATTTCTTGAGTTGCAGCAAGGGTCTTAAGGACCCTTTGGAATTTCCAGGGGTTAGGTGTTATTAGCGTCGAGACGCCTCAGCGCGGAAATGGGCCTCATCTCGCCTGGAGGGGAGAACCTCCTGATTTTCTGGAGTTGCGGCAGGTGCTCTCGACTTACGACGGGGACCTGAGGGAATCGCTCTGGTGGCCTCAGCAAAGGCCCGTTCCCATGTGAGTTGCTCGGGGGCCTCTCGTGATTCCTCTCCCGTCGATCTTGGGGCCTAAGACCTTGTTTGGAGTCGGTTTGGGAACCTGAGGATTCCTCTCCAGTGCTGACATGGATCTTGGGGTACTTCTGGAGTCTCCCCAAGGGAGTCAGGCCTCGTCTTGAGTGGGGGCATGCACGTACCATTTCCTCCCGAGCTGTAGCAGCAGTGTCACGCTTCCCTTTGCGTAGATTAAGGGATCAGTGGCTTTCCCTCGAGGCTTTCCCACGAGGCTTTCCCACGAGGCTTTTCCACAGGGCTGTCCCACTTACCACCATTGTGTGAGTCGATCCTCGTCTTGAAAGTCGAGACAGTGCTGGGAAAACAGGTTTCCCTGTAATGGACTGAGACATCTGGGGGACTCTGGGAATGGTGGCACGACCCTGGAGTTCCTCTCCCGTTTCCTGTGGAGAGCACCTCCTCTTGAGATGCGACGGGAAAGCCGGGAATTCTTTCCGACCACGCAGGGAAAGGATCCCTCCTTTCGAGATCCATGTCAACACTGGAGAGGAATCCTATGATTCCAGTCCCGACTCCACACAAGGACTTAGTCACAGGCATCGACGGGAGAGGAATCCGAGAGGCCCCAAGCAACTCCCATGGGGACTGGCCTTTCCAGTAGCCATAAGAGCGGGTCTCTTAGGTCCCCGTCACAAGTACAGAGCACCTGCCGCAACTAGAGAAAATCCAGGAGGTTCTCCCCTCCTGGATAGATGAGGTCCATTTCCACTGAGGCGTCTCAAGGCTATTCACACCAAACCTCTGGAACTTCCAATGGGTCCTTCACAGATTTGCTGCAACTCAAGAATTTCCCCGACATATCTGTCTCCACTCGATAGGAAGCACGACGGTCCTCCCCACATCCAGAAGAGCCCGGAATCCGCCTCGTAGCTCGAGATGAGGGATCCTTTCCCTACTTCTTCGGCAGAGAATATGCGAGGTTTCCGTCGCAACTCTACTGGAGGCACTCTCCACAGGAATGGCGAGAGGAACTCCAGGGTCGTTCCACCATTCCCAGAATAACGCAAATGTCTCAATCCATTCCAGAGGAACCTGTTTTACCTGTACTGCCTCGACTTTCACGCGAGGATCGACTCACACCACGGTGGCACGTGGGACAACCCTGTGGGAAATATTCGTGGGAAAACCTCGTGGGAAACTTCGAGGGAAAGCCACAGATCCCTTGATCCACGCGACGGAAAGCGTGACACTGATGCAACAGCTCCGGAGGAAAGCGCACGAGAATGCCCACACTCGAAACGTGGACTGACTTCCCTGGGGATACTCCAGATGTACCCCAAGATCCATGAGAGCACTGGAGATCAATACTCAGGCTCAGGCCAGGACTGCACACAAGGTGTTAGGCCCTGGCATCAACCGGAGAGGAATCCCAAGAGGCCCCTAGCAACTCGCATGTGGACTGGCGTTTCCTGAGGCCACTAGAGCGGGTCCGTGAGGTCACCGTCGTAAGTCGCGAGCACCTGCCGCAACTCGAGAAAATCCAGGAGGTTCTCCCTCCAGGCGAGATGAGGCCCATTTCCGCTGAGGCGTCTCGAGGCTCATCACACCTAACCTCTGGAACTTCCAAAGGGTCCTTCACACCCTTGCTGCAACTCAAGAAGTTCCCCGACATACCAGTTCTTCTTCACATTCGGCCATAATGGTGGTGTCATCTGCATATCAAGATCAAGGTCAAGGTCAAGTTCATGGTAAAGGTCAAGTTCAAGTTCAGGTTCAGGTTTCAGGGTCAAGTTCAAGGTCAAGGTCAAGGTCAAGTCAAGTTCAGGTCAAGGTCAAGTTCAAGGTCAAGTCAAGTTCAAGTTCAGTTTCAAGGTCTAGTTCAAGTTCAAGTTCAGTTTCAAGGTTCAAGTTCAAGGTCAAGTTCAAGTTCAAGGTCAAGGTCAAGTTCAAGTTCAAGTTCAAGGTCAAGGTGAAGTTCAAGGGCAAGGTCAAGGTCAAGTTCAAGGCAAGGCAAGGCCAAGGCCAGGGCAAGGCAACGCCAAGGGCAAGGCTAAGGCCCAGGCCAAGGCAAAGGCCAAGGCCAACAAAGCGAAGCCCAAACCCCGTAACGCCTGACAAAAGGCAGAAGCCACTAGGCCCCTGTGCAGAGGAAGCCACTGAAGGCAGCAAGGCCACAGAGCTCCCCGAGTCCCATTCCCACAGGAAGATGTGAGGATAAAGGGCCTCATCCCAGCACAGCACCCGCTCCCACCACCCCCCAACCCTGGCCCCCGCCCCCCACAGCACGCCCCCTGAAACAACACTGTCTTCCCAGAAAAGAGAACGGAGAAGCCATGTGTGTGCCAAAGGAGCAAGATGAACGAACGATGCCACGCTCTCCGAATTTGGGCACACCTGACGCCTCGGAACCCCAGGCCTGGCCGTTGGGTCCCCGCCGTTCTCGGGCGGGAGGGGGGTCGACACGTTGGCCGAGAGCCCTTGCCCAGGCCACCAGCAAATCCCCTGACATGTGATCCGACCACAGGGACCGAGGGCAAACGTACCGCTTGAGGTGCTGGAGGAGCGGACGAAGCCATGGTGGGAGAGGCACACGGGCACGCTGCAGACTGCTGGCCGAGTGGGCGGGGACCCAGCAGCTCAGGACTCTGGAGAGCGGGAGGCGGCTCCGCCACCATTGACGTCAATAGGGTTTGGGTGGGTAGATGGAGGGGGCCGCCCCTGGCCTGTTTCCAAGCAGAGACCCTGGAACGAGTTGCGAGTGGGCTTTTCCCGGCATGCTGTGCCCTGGACCGCCAAGATCCCCGTTGGGGTGGGCGGGCAGTTCGGGAGCTTTGGTTTGTGGCCCTCCCTCACACAGGGGGTGGGATCAACCCGGGTGGATCAATCAGGGGCCCTCAGCAGTGCCAAGGGGAGCTCACCGCCCAGGAAACGCCCCTAGGTCCCTTTGAATTGGCCACCAACGCCCCCTTTCCCAGCCTGCCTTGCTCTGGGATTTCCCGCCTTTTCACATTCCACAGGTCCCTGGGCCTCGACTGTCCCCGCTGGCTCCTCCGAGGCATTCCGGGACACCAGATGCTCTCTCCAGCGCCTCCACCTAGATCCCTCGCTGTCCTCGCCCCCGTTTCCCCCCTGCCCCTCCCCAACTCGTCCGTGGGCTCTTGGCGTCCTTTCCCTACTGCAGTCCAGAGTGCCCCCGAGGGCTTTGAGTATCCTGGAGCCCAAGGCTCCGGCCAGAGACCTGAGGGGCCAGCGTCTGGACTGGCAGCTAATGCCATTTGGGGCTTTTCTCACGTGGAGCCTGAGGCCCGCACCTCCGCGGGCAACCCCCCAGCGCGAGTGCCCTGGAGATACCCGCCCAAGGGGACAGTGTACCCCCTACTGTGGGGAAGGAGGTTCCTGTTTTCCCTGCACTGGTTCGACTTTCACGCCGAGGATCGACTCACACCATGGTGGCAAGTGGAATAGCCCTGTGGGAAAGCCTCATGGGAAAGACTCGAGGGAAAGCCACAGATCCCTTGATCCACGAGACGGGAAGCCTGACACTGCTGCTACCACTCGGAGGAAAGCGCACGTGCATGACCCCACTCGAGCCAAGGACTGACGCTACTTGGGAGACTCCAGAAGCACGCCAAGATCCATGTCAGCACTGGAGAGGAATCCTCAGGTTCCCGGTCCCAACTCCACACAAGGTCTTAGGCCCTGGCATCAATGGGAGAGGAATCCTGAGAGGCCCCCTAGAAACTCGCATGGGGACTGGCCTTTCTTGAGGCCACCAGAGCGGGTCCCTGAGGTCCCTGTCGTAACTCGATAGCACCTGCCACAACTCGAGAAAATCCAGGAGGTTCTCCCTTCAGGCGAGATGAGGCCCATTTCTGCTGAGGCGTCTCGAGGCTAATCACACCTAACCTCTGGAACTTCCAAAGGGTCCTTCACACGCTTGCTGCAACTCAAGAAGTTCCCCGCAATACCAGTCTCCACTCGAGAGGAAGCACGAGGGTCCCGCCCAATCCAGAGGAGCCTGGTTTCCACCTCGTAGCTCGAGATGAGGATTCTTTTCCTGCTTCGTCTGGAAAGAATTCCCGGCTTTCCCGTCGCATCTCAAGAGGAGGCGCTCTCCACTTGAAACGCGAGAGAAACCCCAGTGTCGTGCCAGTGTTCCAAGGGACCCCCAGATGTCTCAGTCCATTCCAGAGGAACTTGTTTTCCCTGCACTGCCTCTACTTTCACGTCGAGGATCCACTCACTCCACCATGGCATGTCCCACGTGGGACAGCCCTGTGAGAAAGCCTCGTCGGAAAGCCTCAAGGGAAAGCCACAGATCCCTTGATCCACGCGACGGGAAGTGTGACGCTGCTGCTACAGTTCGTGAGGAAAGCTCACGTGCATGCCCCCACACGAGATGAGCACTGACTCCCCAGGGGAGACTCCAGAAGTACGCCAAGATCCATG
The DNA here is from genome assembly GCF_001704415.2 of Capra hircus. NCBI lineage: Eukaryota > Metazoa > Chordata > Mammalia > Artiodactyla > Bovidae > Capra > Capra hircus. The sequence goes on from NW_017191749.1 coordinate 7,917, forward strand.
TCAGCACTGGAGAGGAATCCTCAGGTTCTGGCCCCGACTCCACACAAGGTCTTAGGCCCCGACATTGACGGGAGAGGAATCCCGAAAGGCCCCCTTGCAACTCCCATGGGCACTGGCCTTTCCTGAGGCCACCAGAGCGGGTCCCTGAGGTCCCCGTCGTAACTTGAGAGACCCTGCCCAACTCTAGAAAATCCAGGAGGTTCTCCCCTCCAGGAGAGATGAGGCCCATTTCCTCTGAGGCGTCTGGAGGCTCATCACACCTAAACTCTGGAAATTCAAAAGGGTCCTTGCTGCAACTCAAGAAGTTCCCCGACATACCCGTCTCCACTCGAAAGGAAGCAAGAGGGTCCCGCCCACATCCAGAGGAACCCCGTTTCCGCCTGGAAGCTCGAGATGAGGGATCCTATCCTGCTTAATCAGGAAAGATTTTTCGGGGTTCCCGTGGCATCTCAAGATCAAGGGCTCTCAATAGGAAAGGCGAGAGGAACTCCAGGGTCGTGCCACCATTCCAAGAGTCCCCCAGATGTCTCAGTCCATTCCAGAGGATCCTGTTTTCCCTGCACTGTTTCGACTTTCACGCCGAGGATCGACTCACACCAGGGTGGCACGTGGGACAGCCCTGTGGTAAAGCCTCGTGGGAAAGCCTCGAGGGAAAGCCGCAGATCCCTTGATCCACGCGACGGGAAGCGTGACACTGCTGCTACAGCACGGGAGGAAACCACACGTGCATGCCCCCACTCGAGACGAGGACTGACTCCCCTGGGAGACTCCAGAAGTACCCCAAGATGCATGTCAGCCCTGGAGAGGAATCCTCAGGTTCCGGCCCCGAATCCACACAAGGTCTTAGGCCCTGGCATCAACTGGAGAGGAATAGCGACAGGCCCTCTAGCAACTCGCATGGGGACTGGCCTTTCCTGAGGTCACCAGAGCGGGTCCATGAGGTTCCCGTAGTAAGTCGAGAGCACCTGCCGCAACTCGGTAAAATCCAGGAGGTTCTCCCCTCCAGGTGAGATGAGGCCCGTTTCCACTGAGGTGTCTCGAGTCCAATCACACGTAACCTCTGAAACTTCCAGGAGTCTTTCACAGTCATACTGCAACTCAAGAAGTTCCCCGACATACCCGTCTCCACTCAAGAGGAAGCACGAGGGTCCCGGCCACATCCAGAGGAGCTCCATTTCCGGCTCGTAACTCGAGATTTGGGATCCTTTCCCTGCTTGGTCGGGAAAGAATTCCCAGCATTCCCATCGCATCTCAAGAGGAGGCGCTCTCCAAAGGAAAGGGGAGAGGAACTGCAGGGTCGTGCCACCATTCCAAGACTCCCCCAGATGTCTCAGTCCATTCCACAGGAACCTGTTTTCCCTGCACTGCCTCGGCTTTCACGCCGAGGATCCACTCACACCACCGTGACACGTGGGACAGCCCTGTGGGAAAGCCTCGTGGGAAAGACTCGAGGGAAAGCCACAGATCCCTTGGTCCACGCAAGGGGAAGCGTGACACTGCTGCTACAGCATGGGAGGAAAGGGCACGCTCATGCCCTCACTCGAGACGAGGCCTGACTCCCTTGTGGAGACTCCAGAAGTACCCCCAAATCCATGTCAGCACTGGAGAGGAATCCTCAGCTTCCGGCCCCGACTCCACACAAGGTCTTAGGCCCTGGTATAGATGGGAGACTAATCACGAGAGGCCTCCTAGCAACTTGCATGAGGACTGGACTTTATTGAGCCCAACAGATCTCGTCCCTGATGTCCCACTCGTAACTCGAGAGCACCTCTCTCAACTCAACAAAATCCCAGGAGGTTCTCCCCTCCAGGCGAGATGAGGCCGTTTTCCGCTGAGGCGTCTAGAGGCTAATCACACCTAATATCTGGAATTTCCAAAGATACTTTCAAACCCTTCTACAACTCAAGAATTTCCCAAAGGAACGTCCCCACTCGGGAGCAAAAGCTAGGGTCTCACTCACATTCAGATATTCCATTTTTCCGTATCTTTGCGGGGAATGAGGGACCCTTACACATCAACTGAACTTTCGGGATTACTCTCCAGACTATGTCGAGGCCTAAGACCTTGTGTTGAGTCAGGGCCCAAATCTGAATTCGCTAGGAGGGGAAAACCTCCTGTTTACACTCACTTGGATTAAGGGATCTGTGGCTTTCCCTCGAGGGTTTCCCACGAGGCTTTCCCACGAGGCTTTCCCACAGGGCTCCCACGTGCCACCGTGTGTGAGTCGATCCTCGGCTTGAAAGTCGAGGCAGTGCAGGGAAAACAGGTTTCCCTGGAATGGACTAGACTTGTGGGGGACTCTGCGAATGATGGCACGACCCTGGAGTTCCTCTTGCCTTTCCTGTGCAGAGCGCCTCCTCTTAAGATGCGACGGAATGCCGGGAATTCTTTCCCGACCACGCAGGGAAAGGATCCCTCCTCTCGAGCTATGAGCGGAAACGGGGCTCCTCTGGATGTGGGCGGGACTCGCTCATACGGGTATGTCGGGGAACTTCTTGAGATGCAGCAAGTGGTGTGAAGGACCCTTTGGAAGTTCCAGAGGTTAGGAGTGATTAGCCTCGGGATGCCTCAGCGGAAATGGGCCTCATCTCGCCTGGAGGGGAGAAACTCCTGATTTTTTCGAGTTGCGGCAGGTGCTCTCGACTTACGACGACCTCAGGGACCCGCTCAGGTGGCCTCAGGAAAGGCCAGTCCCCATGCGAGTTGCAGGTGGCTCTCGGCC
>NW_017191750.1:0-10638 GCF_001704415.2 Capra hircus
TGAACAGTCGGGCAGTGCAGGGAAAACAGCGTTTCCCTTGGAAACGGACTGAGACATCTGGGCGGACTCTGCGAATGGCTTGGCACGACGCCTGCGATTCCTCTCACCTTTCCCTTGGATTGCCACGTCCGGCTTGGAAATGCGGGACTGGGCAACCGCCGGAAATTCTTTCCCGACCACGCAGGAAAGCCGATCCCTATCCTCTCCGAGCTAGGAGGCGGAAACGGTGCTCCTCTGGATCTGTGGGCGGGACTCTCGTGCTTCCTCTCGAGTGGAGACGGGTATGTCGGGGAACTTCTTGAGTTGCAGCAAGGGTGTGAAGGACCGTTGGAAGTTCAGAGGTTAGGTGTGATTAGTCTCGAGACGCCTCAGCGGAAACGGGCCTCATCTAGCCTGGAGGGTAGAACCTCCTGGATTTTCTCGAGTTGCGGCAGGTGCTCTCGGCTTACGTCGGGGACCTCAGGGACGCCGCTCTGGTGGCCTCAGAAAGGCCAGTCCACATGCGAGTTGCTCGGGGGCCTCTCGGGTTCCTCTCCCGTCCATGCCGGGGCTTAAGACCTAGTGTGAAGTCGGTTCCGGAACCTGAGGATTCCTCTCCAGTGCTGACATGGATCTTGGGGTTTCTGGAGTCACCCCAGCTTGGCAGCTGTTTGGCACTTCCCTTCGCGTGGATCAAGGAAGATTGTTTGGCTTTCCATCTCTGTGGCTTTCCATTGAGGCTTTCCCAGGAGGCTTTCCCACGAGGCTTTCCCACGAGGCTATCCCTCGAGGCTTTCCCACAGGGCTGTCCACGTACCACCATGGTGTGAGTTGATCCTCGGTTTGAAAGTCGAGGCAGTGCAGGGAAAACAGGATTTCCTGGAATTGACTGAGACATCTGGGGGACTCTGGGAATGGTGGCATGACAGGGAGTTCCTCTCGCCTTTCCTGTGGCGAGTGACTCCCGAGAATTCTTTCGCTATCACGCTGGAAAGGATCCCTCCTCTCGAGCTTATGAGACGGAAACGGGGCTCCTCTGGATGTGGGCGGGATCTCGTTGCCTCCTCTCGAGTGGAGACGGGTATTGTGGGGGAACTTCTTGAGTTGCAGCAAGGGTGTGAAGGACTCTTTGGAAATTCCAGAGCTTAAGTGTGATTAGGCTCGAGACGCCCAGCGGAAATCGGCCCATCTCTCCTGGAAGGGACAACCACCTGGATTTTCTCAAGCTGCGGCAGGTGCTCTCGACCTATATGACGGGGACCTCAGGGAACCACTCTGTTGGCCTGAGGAAACGCCAGTACCCATGCGAGTTGCACGGTGGCCTCTCAGGATTCCTCTCCCGTCGATGCCGGGTCCTAAGACCTTGTTTGGAGTCGGTGCCAGAACCAGAGGATTCCTCTCCAGTGCTGATATGGATCTTGGGGTACTTCTGGAGTCTCCCCACGGGAGTCAGTCCTCGTCTCGAGTGGGGGCATGCACGTGTGCTTTCCTCCCGAGCTGTAGCAGCAGTGTCACTCTTCCCTTCGCCTGGTTCAAGGGATCTGTGGCTTTCCCTCGAGGCTTTCCCATGAGACTTTCCCACGAGGCTTTCCCACAGGGCTGTCCCACGTGCCACCGTGGTGAAAGTCGACCCTGGGCTTGAAAGTCGAGGCAGTGCAGGGAAAACAGGTTTCCCTGGAATGGACTGAGACATCTGGGGACTCTGGGAATGGTGTCACGACCTGGATCGTGGGAAAGACTTGTGGGAAAGCCTCGTGGGAAAGCCTTGTGGGAAAGCCTCGTGGGAAAGCCACAGATCCCTTGATCCACGCGAAGGAAAGCGTGACACTGCTGTTACAGCTCGGGAGGAAAGAGCACGTGCATGCCCCCACTCGAGACGAGGACTGACTCCCCTGGGGAGACTCCAGAAGTACCCCAAGTTCCATGTCAGCACTGGAGAGTAATCCTCAGGTTCCGGCACCGAATCCACACAAGCTCTTAGTCCACAGCATCGACAGGAGAGGAATCCCGAGATGCCCCGAGCAACTCGCATGGGGACTGGCCTTTCCTGAGCCACCAGAGCGAGTCCATGAGGTCCACGTCGTAAGTCAAGAGCACATGCCGCAACGCGAGAAATCCAGGAGGTTCTCCCCTGCAGGCGAGATGAGGCCCCATTCGTGCTGAGGCGTCTCGAGGCTAATCAGAGCTAACCTCTGGAACATCCAAAGGGTCCTTCACACCCTTGCTGCAACCCAAGAAGTTCCCCTGCATACCCGTCTCCACTCGAGAGGAAGCACGCGAGTCCCGCCCACATCGCGAGGAGCCGCGTTTCCGCCTCCTAGCTCGAGAGGAGGGATCCTTTCCCTTCGTGTTCGGGAAAGAATTCCCGGCATTCCCGTCGCATCTCAACAGGAAGCCCTCTCCACAGGAAAGACGAGAGGAACTCCAGGGTCGTGCCACCATTCCCAGAGTCCCCCAGTTGTCTCAGTCCATTCCAGGGAAAACTGTTTTCCCTGCACTGCCTCGACTTTCAAGCCGGAGGATCGACTCACACCACGGTGGCACGTGGGACAGCCCTGTGGGAAAGCCTCCTGAAAAGCCTCGTGGGAAAGCCACGAGGGAAAGCCACAGATCCCTTGATCCACGCGAAGGAAGCGTGACACTGCTCCTACAGCACGGGAGGAAATCGCACGTGCATGCCCCCATTCAAGACGAGAACTGACTCCCCTGGGGAGACTCCAGAAGTACCCCAAGATCCATGTCAGCACTGGAGAGGAATCCTCAGGTTTCAGGACCGACTCCACACAAGGTCTTAGTCCACAGCATCGACAGGAGAGGAATCCCGAGAGGCCCCCGAGCAACTCGCATGGGGCCTGGCCTTTCCTGAGGCCACCAGAGCGGGTCCCTGAGGTCCCGGTTGTAAGTCGAGAGCACCTGCCGCAACTCGAGAAAATCCAGGAGGTTCTCCCCTCCAGGCGAGATGAGGCCCATTTCCCCGGAGGTGTCTCGAGCCTAATCACACCTAACCTCTGGAACTTCCAAAGGGTCCTTCACACCCTTGCTGCAACTCAAGAAGTTCCCCGACATACCCGTCTCCACTCGAGAGGAAGCACGAGAGTCCCGCCCACATCCAGAGGAGCCCCGGTTCTGCATCCTACCTCGAGAGTAGGGATCCTTTCACTTCGTCGTCGGGAAAGAATTCCCGTCGTTCCTGTCGCATCTCAAGAGGAGGCGCTCTCCACAGGAAAGGCGAGAGGAAATCCAGGGTCGTGCCACCATTGCCAGGGTCCCGCAGATGTCTCAGTCCATTCCAGGGAAACCTGTTTTACCTGCACTGCCTCGACTTTCAAGCCGAGGATGGACTCACACCACGGTGGCACGTGGACAGCCCTGTGGGAAAGCCTCGTGGGAAAGCCTCGTGGGAAAGCCTCTTGGGAAAGCCTCGTGGGAAAGCCTCGAGGGAAAGCCACAGATCCCTTGATCCACGCGAAGGGAAGCGTGACACTGCTGCTTCAGCTCGGGAGGAAAGCGCACATGCATGCCCCACTCAAGACGAGGACTGACTCCCCTGGGGAGACCACAGAAGTACCCCAAGATCCATGTCAGCACTGGAGAGGAAACCTCAGGTTCCGGCACCGACTCCACACAAGGTCTAAGGCCCCGGTATCGCCGGAAGAGAAATCCCGATAGGCCCCCGAGCAACTCGCATGGGGACTGGCCTTTCCTGAGGCCACCAGAGCGGGCCCCTGAGGTCCCCGTCAAAAGTCGAGAGCACCTGCCGCACCTCGAGAAAATCCAGGAGGTTCTCCCCTCCAGGAGAGATGAGGCCCATTTCCGCTGAGGCGTTGTGAAGCTAACCACACCTAACCTCTGGAACTTCCAAAGAGTCCTTCACACCCTTGCTGCAACTCAAGAAATTCCCGACATATCCGTCTCCACTCGAGAGGAAGCACGAGAGTCCCACCCCCATCCAGAGGAGCCCCGATTCTGCCTCCTACCTCGAGAGGAGGGATCCTTTCCCTGCGTGGTCCGGAAAGAATTCCCGGCGTTCCCGTCGCATCTCAAGAGGAGGCGCTCTCCACAGGAAAGGCGAGAGGATCTTCAGGGTCGTGTCACCATTCCCAGAGCCCAAAGATGTCTCAGTCCATTCCAGGAAATCATGTTTTCCCTGCACTGCCTCGACTTTCAAGCCGATGATCGACTCACACCACGGTGGCACGTGGGACAGCCCTGTGGGTAAGCCTCGTGGGAAAGCCTCAGGGAAAGCCACAGATCCCTTGATCCACGTGAAGTAAAGCGTGACACGGCTGCTACAGCTCGGGAGGAAAGCGCAGGTGCATGCTCCCACTCTAGACGAGGACTGACTCCCCTGGGGAGACCCCAGAAGAACCCCAAGATCTATGTCAGCACTGGAGAGGAATCCTAAGTTCCCGGCCCCGAATCCACACAAGGTCTTAGGCCCCGGCATCGACGGGAGAGGAATCCTGAGAGGCCCCCGAGCAACTCGCATGGGGACTGGCCTTTCCTGAGGCCACCAGAGCGAGTCCCTGAGCTCCCCGTCGTAAGTCGAGAGCACCTGCTGCAACTCGAGAAAATCCAGGAGGTTCTCCCCTCCAGGCGAGATGAGGCCAATTTCCGCTGAGGTGTCTCACGGCTTATTACAGCTAATATCTCGAACTTCAAAAGGGTCCTTCACTCCCTTGCTGCAACTCAAGAAGTTCCCCAACATTCCCGTATCCACTCGAGAGGAAGCACGAGAGTCCCGCCCACATCCAGAGGAGCCCCGTTTCCGCCTCCTAGCTCGAGAGGTGGGATCCTTTCACTGAGTGGTCTGGAAAGAATTCCCGGCGTTCCCGTCGCATCTCAAGAGGAGGCGCTCTCCACAAGAAAGGCGAGAGGAACTCCAGGGTCGTGCCACCATTCCCAGACTCCCCCAGATGTCTGAGTCCATTCAGGGAAACCTGTTTTCCCTGAACTGCCTCGACTTTCAAGCCGAGGATCGACTCACACCAGGGTGGCACGTGGGACAGCCCTGTGGGAAAGCCTCGTTGGAAACACTCGTGGGGAAGCCTCGAGGGAAAGACACAGATCCCTTGATCCTCGCGAAGGTAAACGTGACACTGCTGCTACAGTTCGGGAGGAAAGCGCACGTGCATGCCCCCACTCGAGACGAGGACTGACTCCCCTGGGGAGACTCCAGAAGTACCCCAAGATCCATGTCAGCATTGGAGAGGAATCCTCAGGTTCCGGCTCCGACTCCACCCAAGCTCTTAGGCCCCGGCATCGACGGGAGAGGAATCTCGAGAGGCCCCCGAGCAACTCGCATGGGGACTGGCCTTTCCTGAGGTCAGCAAAGCGGGTCCCTGAAATCCCCGTCGTAAGTCGAGAGCACTTGCCCCTACTCGTGAAAATCCAGGAGGTTCTCCCCTCCAGGCGAGATGAGGCCCATTTCCGCTGAGGCGTCTCGAGGCTAATCACACCTAACCTCTGGAACTTCCAAAGGGTCCTTCACACCCTTGCTGCAACTCAAGAAGTTCCCCGACATACCCGTCTCCACTTGAGAGGAAGCACGAGAGTCCCGCCCACATCCAGAGGAGCCCCGTTTCTGCCTGCTATCTCGAGAGGAGGGATCCTTTCCCTGCGTGGTGGGGAAAGAATTCCCCGCGTTCCTGTCGCATCTCAAGAGGAGGCACTCTCCACAGGAAAGGCGAGAGGAAATCCAGGGTCGTGCCACCATTCCCCGAGTCCCCCAGATGTCTCAGTCCATTCCAGGGATACCTGATTTCCCTGCACTGCTTCCACTTACAAGGCAAGGATCGACTCACACCACGGTGGCACGTGGGAGAGCCCTGGGGTAAAAGCTCGAGTGAAAGCCACAGAACCCTTGATCCACGCAAAGGGAAGCGCGACACTGCTGCTATAGCTCGGGAGGAAAGCGCACGTGCATGCCCCCACTGGAGACGAGGGCTGACTCCCCTGGGGAGACTCCAGAAATACCCCAGATCCATGTCGGCACTGGAGAGGAATCGTCAGGTTCCGGCACCAACTCCACACAAGGTCTTAGGCCCCGGCATCGACGGGAGAGGAATCCCGAGAGGCCCGCGAGCATCTCGCATGGGGACTGGCCTTTCCTGAGGCCACCATTTCAGGTCCCTGAGTTGCCCGACGTAAGTCGAGAGCACCTGCCGCAACTCGAGAAATACCAGGAGGTTCTCCCCTCCAGGCGAGATGAGGCCCATTTCCGCCGAGGTGTCTCGAGGCTAATCACAACTAAACCCTGGAACTTCCAAAGGGTCTTTCACACCCTTGCTGCAACTCAAGAAGTTCCCCAACATACCCGTCTCCACTCGAGAGGAAGCACGAGAGTCCTGCGCATATCCAGAGGAGCCCCGATTCCGCCTCCTATTCGAGAGGAGGGATCCTTTCCCTGCGTGGTCGGGAAAGAATTCCCGGCATTCCTGTCGCATCTCAAAAGGAGGTGCTCTCCACAGGAAAGGCGAGAGGAACTCCAGGGTCGTGCCACCATTCCCAGACTCCCCCAGATGTCTGAGTCCATTCAGGGAAACCTGTTTTCCCTGAACTGCCTCGACTTTCAAGCCGAGGATCGACTCACACCAGGGTGGCACGTGGGACAGCCCTGTGGGAAAGCCTCGTTGGAAACACTCGTGGGGAAGCCTCGAGGGAAAGACACAGATCCCTTGATCCTCGCGAAGGTAAACGTGACACTGCTGCTACAGTTCGGGAGGAAAGCGCACGTGCATGCCCCCACTGGAGACGAGGACTGACTCCACTGAGGAGACTCCACAAGTACCCCAAGATCCATGTCAGCACTGGAGAGGAATCCTCAGGTTCCGGCATCGACTCCACACAAGGTCTTAGGCCCTGGCATCGACGGGAGAGGAATCCCGAGAGGCCCGCGAGTAACTAGCATGGGGACTGGCCTTTCCTGAGGCCACCAGAGCGGGTCCTGAGGTCCCCGTCGTAAGTCGAGAGCACCTGCCGCAACTCGAGAAAATCCAGGAGGTTCTCATCTCCAGGCGAGATGAGGCCCATTTCCGCTGAGGCGTCTCGAGGCTAATCACACCTAACCTCTGGAACTTCCAAACGGTCTTTCACACCCTTGCTGCAACTCAACAAGTTGCCCGCATACCCGTCTCCTCTCGAGAGGATGCACGAGAGTTCTGCCCACATCCAGAGGAGCCCCGATTCCGACTCCTAGCTCGAGAGGCGGGATCCTGTCCCTGCGTGGTCGGGAAAGAATTCCCGGCATTCCCGTCGCATCTCAAGAGGAGGCGCTCTCCACAGGAAAGGCGAGAGGAACTCCAGGGTCGTGCCACCATTCCCAGAGTCCCCCAGATGTCTCAGTCCATTCCAGGGAAATCTGTGTTCCCTGCACTGCCTCGACTTTCAAGCCGAGGATCGACTCACACCACGGTGGCACGTGGGACAGCCCTGTGATAAAGCCTTGTGGGAAAGCCTCGTGGGAAAGCCTCGAGGGAAAGCCCCTGATCCCTTGATCAACCTGAAGGAAGCGTGACACTGCTCCTAGAGCTCGGGAGGAAAGGGCACGTGCATGCCCCCACTCGAGACGAGGAGTGACTCCCCTGGGTAGTCTCCAGACGTACCCCAAGATCCATGTCAGCACAGGAGAGGAATCCACAGGTCCGGCACCAATTCCACACAAGATAATAGGCCCCGGCATCGACGGGAGAGGAATCCCGAGAGGCCCCCGAGCAACTGGCATGGGGACTGGCCTTTCCTGCGGCCACCAGTACGGGTCCCTGAGGTCCCCGTCGTAAGTCGAGAGCCCTTGCCGCAACTCGAGAAAATCCAGGAGGTTCTCCCCTCCAGGCGAGATGAGGCCCATTTCCGCTGAGTCGTCTCGAGGCTAATCACATCTTACCTCTGGAACTACCAAAGGGTCCTTCACACCCTTGCTGCAACTCAAGAAGTTCCCCGACATACCCGTCTCCACTCGAGAGGAAGCACGAGAGTCCCGCCCACATCCAGAGGAGCCCCGTTCCTGCCTGCTATCTCGAGAGGAGGGATCCTTTCCCTGCGTGGTGGGGAAAGAATTCCCCGCGTTCCTGTCGCATCTCAAGAGGAGGCACTCTCCACAGGAAAGGCGAGAGGAAATCCAGGGTCGTGCCACCATTCCCCGAATCCCCAGATGTCTCAGTTCATTCCAGGGAAACCTGTTTTCCCTGCACTGCTTCCACTTACAAGCCAAGGATCGACTCACACCACGGTGGCACGTGGGAGAGCCCTGTGGAAAAAGCTCGAGTGGAAAGCCACAGAACCCTTGATCCACGCGAAAGGAAGCGCGACACTGCTGCTATAGCTCGGGAGGAAAGCGCACGTGCATGCCCCCACTGGAGACGAGGGCTGACTACCCTGGGGAGACTCCAGAAGTACCCCAGATCCATGTCGGCACTGGAGAGGAATCGTCAGGTTCCGGCACCAACTCCACACAAGGACTTAAGCCCCAGCATCGACGGGAGAGGAATCCCGAGAGGCCCGCGAGCATCTCGCATGGGACTGGCCTTTCCTGAGGCCACCAGAGCGGGTCCCTGCGGTCCGCGTCGTAAGTCGAGAACACCTGCCGCAACTCGAGAAAATCCAGGAGGTTCTCCCCTCTAGGCGAGATGAGGCCCATTTCCAATGCGGCGTCTCGAGGCTAATCACACCAAACCTCTGGAACTTCCACAAGGTTCTTCACACCCTTGCTGCAACTCAAGAAGTTCCCCAACATACCCGTCTCCACTCGAGAGGAAGCACGAGAGTCCCGCCCACATTCAGAGGAGCCCCGTTTACGCCTCCTAGCTCGAGAGGAGGGATCCTTTCCCTGCCTGGTCGGTCAAGAATTCCCTGCGTTCCCGTCGCATCTCAAGAGGAGGCGCTCTCCACAGGAAAGGCGAGAGGAACTCCAGGGTCGTGCCACCATTCCCAGACTCCCCAGATGTCTGAGTCAATTCAGGGAAACCTGTTTTCCCTGAAATGCCTCCACTTTCAAGCGAGGATCGACTCACACCAGGGTGGTACGTGGGACAGCCCTGTGGGAAAGCCTCGTTGGAAACACACGTGGGGAAGCCTCGAGGGAAAGACACAGATCTCTTGATCCTCGCGAAGGGAAACGTGACACTGCTGCTACCAGTTCGGGAGGAAAGCGCACGTGCATGCCCCCACTGGAGACGAGGACTGACTCCACGGAGGAGACTCCACAAGTACCCCAAGATCCATGTCAGCACTGGAGAGGAATCCTCAGGTTCCGGCATCGACTCCACACAAGGTCTTAGGCCCTGGCATCGACGGAAGAGGAATCCCGAGAGGCCCCCGAGTAACTAGCATGGGGACTGGCCTTTCCTGAGGCCACCAGAGCGGGTCCCTGAGGTCCCCGTCGTAAGTCGAGAGCACCTGCCGCAACTCGAGAAAATCCAGGAGGTTCTCATCTCCAGGCGAGATGAGGCCCATTTCCGCTGAGGCGTCTCGAGGCTAATCACACCTAACCTCTGGAACTTCCAAACGGTCTTTCACCCCTTCCTGCAACTCAAGAAGTTCCCCGACATACCCGTCTCCACTCGAGAGGAAGCACGAGAGTCCCGCCCACATCCAGAGTATCTCCGTTTCCGCCTACTAGCTCGAGAGGAGGGATCCTTTCCCTGAGTGTTCGGGAAAAGAATTCCGGCATTCCCGTCGCATCTCAAGAGGAGGCGCTCTCCTCAGGAAAGGCGAGAGGATCTCCAGGGTCGTGCCACCATTCCAAGAGTCCCCCAGATGTCTCTGTCCATTCCAGGGAAACCTGTTTTCCCTGCATGGGCCTCGACTTTCAAGCCGAGGATCGACTCACACCACGGTGGCACGTGGGACAGCCTGTGGGAAAGCCTCGTGGGAAAGCCTCAAGGGAAACCACAAATCCCTTGATCCCGGAAGGGAAGCATGACACTGCTGCTACAGCTCGGGAGGAAATCCCACGTGCATGCCCCACTAGAGACGAGGACTGACTCCCCTGGGGAGAATCCAGAAGTACCCCAAGATCCATGTCAGCATTGGAGAGGAATCTCAGGTTCCGACACCGAATCCACACAAGGTCTTAGGCCCCGGCATCGACGGGAGAGGAATCCGAGAGGCCCCCGAGCAACTCGCATGGGGACTGGCCTTTCCTGAGGCCACCATTTCGGGTCCCTGAGATGCCCGTCGTAAGTCGAGAGCACCTTCCGCAACTCGAGAAATTCCAGGAGGTTCTCCCTCCAGGCGAGATGAGGCCCATTTCCGCCGAGGCGTCTCGAGGCTAATCACAACTAAACCCCTGGAACTACCAAAGGGTCCTTCACACCCTTGCTGCAACTCAAGAAGTTCCCCGACATACCCGCTCACTCGAGAGGAAGCTCAAAAGTCCGCGCACACATCCAGAGGAGCCCGTGTCCGCCTCCTAGCTCGAGAGGAGGGATCCTTTCCCTGCGTGTTCGGTCAAGTATTCCTGGCATTCCCGTCGCAACTCAAGAGGAGGCGCTCTCCACAGGAAAGGCGAGAGGAACTCCAGTGTCGTGCCACCATTCCCAGAGTCCCCCAGATGTCTCAGTCCATTTCAGGTAAAAATGTTTTCATTGCACTGTCTCGAATTTCAAGCCGAGGATCGACTCACACCACGGTGGGCACGTGGGACAGCCCTGTGGGAAAGCC
>NW_017191751.1:0-10638 GCF_001704415.2 Capra hircus
AGGCGCTCTCCAAGAGGAAAAGTGAGAGGAACTCCAGGTCGTGCACCATTGCCAGAGTCCCCCAGATATCTCAGTCCATTCCAGGGAACCTGTTTTCCCTGCACTGCTCGACTTTCAAGCCGAGGATCGACTCACACCACAGTGGCACGTGGGCAGCCCTGTGGGAAAGCCTCGTGGGAAAGCCTCGGGGAAAGCCTCGTGGAAAAGCCTCGTGGGAAAGCCTCGAGGGAAAGCCACAGATCCCCTGATCCACGCGAATGGAAGCGCGACACTGCTGCTACAGCTCGAGAGGAAAGCGCACGTGCATGCCCCACTCGATACGAGGACTGACTCCCCTGGGGAGACTCCAGAAGTACCCCAAGATCCATGTCAGCACTGGTGAGGAATCCTCAGGTTCCGGCACTGACTCACACACAAGGTCTTAGGCCCCGGCATCGACGGAGAGGAATCCCGAGAGGCCCCCGAGCAACTGGCATGGGGACTGGCCTTTCCTGAGGCCACCAGAGCGGGTCCCTGAGGTCCCGTCGTAAGTCGAGAGCACCTGCCGCAACTCGAGAACATCCAGGAGGTCTCCCCTGCAGGCGAGATGAGGCCCATTTCCGCTGAGGCGTTTCGAGGCTAATCACACCTAACCTCTGGAACTTCCAAAGGGTCCTTCAACCTTGCTGCAACTCAAGAAGTTCCCCGACATACCCGTCTCCACTCGAGAGGAAGCACGAGAGTCCCCCCACATCCAGAGGAGCCCGTTTTCTCCTAGCTCGAGAGGAGGGATCCTTTCCCTGCGTGGTCGGGAAAGAATTCCAGGTGTTCTCGTCGCATCTCAAGAGGAGGCGCTCTCCACAGGAAAGGCGAGAGGAACTCCAGGGTCGTGCTACCATTCCCAGAGTCCCCAATGTCTGCGTCCATTCCAGGGAAACCAGTTTTCCCTGCACTGCCTTGACTTTCAAGACGAGGATCGACTCACACACCACGGTGGCACGTAGGACAGCCCTGTGGGAAAGCCTCGTGGGAAAGCCTCGTGGGAAAGCCTCGAGGGAAAGCCACAGATCCCTTGATCCTCGCGAATGGAAGCGCGACACTGCTGCTACAGCTCGGGAGGAAAGCGCAAGTGCATGCCCAACTCGAGACGAGGGCTGACACCACTGGGGAGACTCCAGAAGTACCCCAAGATCCATGTCAGCACTGGAGAGGAATCCTCAGGTTCCAGCACCCACTCCACACAAGACCTTAGGCCCCTGCATCGACGTGAGAGGAATCCCGAGAGGGCCTCAGAGGAACTCGCATGGGGACTGGCCTTTCCTGAGGCACCACAGCGGGTCCCTGAGTCCCCGTCGTAAGTCGAGAGCACCTGCCGCAACTCGAGAAAATCCAGGAGGTTCTCCCCTCCAGGCGAGCTGAGTCCCATTACCGCTGAGGTTTCTCAAGGCTAATCACACCTTACCTCTGGAACTTCCAAAGGGTCCTTCACACCCTTACTGCAACTCAAGAAGTTCCCCGACATACCCGTCTCCACTCGAGAGGAAGCACGAGAGTCCCGCCCACATCCAGAGGAGCCCCCGTTTCCGCCTCCTAGCTCGAGAGGAGGGATCCTTTCCTGCGTGGTCGGGATAGAATTCCCGGTGTTCCCGTCACATCTCAAGAGGAGGCGCTGCTCCACAGGAAAGGCTGAGAGGAACTCCAGGGTCGTGCCACCATTCCCAGAGTCCCCTGGATGTCTCAGTCCATTCCAGGGAAACCTGTTTTCCCTGCACTGCCTCGACTTTCAAGCCGAGGATCGAATCACATCACTGTGGCATGTGGGACAGCCCTGTGGGAAAGCCTCGTGGGAAAGCCGCTTTGGAAAGCCTCGTGGGAAAGCCTCGAGGGAATGCCACAGATCCCGTTTTTCCACGGGAAGGGTAGCGTTACACATGCTGCTACAGCTCGGGAGGAAAGTGCACTTGCATGCCCCACTCGAGACGAGGACTGACTCCCCTGGGGAGACTCCAGAAGTACCCCAAGATCCATGTCAGCACTGGAGAGGAATTTCCACTGGGGCGTCTCGAGGCTAATCACATCTATCATCTGGAACTTCCAAAGGGTCCTTCACACCCTTGCTGCAACTCAAGAAGTTCCCCGACATACCCGTCTCCACTCGAGAGGAAGCACGAGAGTTCCGCCAAACATCCAGAGGAGCCCTGTTTCCGCCTCCTAGTTCGAGAGGAGGAATCCTTTCCCTGCCTGGTGGGAAAGATTCCCGGCGTTCCCGTCCCATCTCAAGAGGAGGCGCTCTCCACAGGAAAGGCGAGAGGAACTCCAGGGGTCGTGCCACCATTCCCAGAGTCCCCCACATGTCTCAGTCCATTCCAGGGAAACCTGTATTCCCTGCACTGCCTCGACTTTCAAGGCGAGGATCGACTCACACCACGGTGGCATGTGGGACAGCCCTGTGGGAAAGCCTCGTGGGAAAGCCTCATGGGATAAGCCTCAAGGGAAAGCCACAGATCACTTGATCCACGCGAAGGGAAGCGCGACACTGCTGCTACAGTTCGGGAGGAAAGCGCACGTGCATCCCCCCCTCGAGACGAGGACTGACTCCCCTGGGGAGACTCCAGAAGTACCCCAAGATCCATGTCAGCATTGGAGAGGAATCCTCAGGTTCCGACACCGACTCCACACAAGATCTTAGGCCCCGGCATCGACGGGAGAGGAATCCCGAGAGGCCCCGAGCAACTCGCTTGGGGATTGTCCTTTCCTGAGGCCAACAGAGCGGGTCCCTGAGGTCCCGTCGTAAGTCGAGAGCACCTGCCGCAACTCGAGAAAATCCAGGAGTTCTCCCCTTCAGGCGAGATGAGGCCCATTTCTGCCTGAGGCGTCTGGAGGCTAATCACACCTAACCTCTGGAACTTCCAAAGGGTCCTTCACACCCTTGCTGCAACTCAAGAAGTCCCCCAATATTCCCGTCTCTACTCGAGAGCAAGCAAGAGAGTCCTGCCCACATCCAGAGGAGCCCCGTTTCCGCCTCCTAGCTAGAGAGGAGGGATCCTTTCCCTGCGTGGTCGGGAAAGTATTCCCGGCGTTCTCGTCGCATCTCAAGAGGAGGCACTCTCCACTGGAAGGCGAGAGGAACTCCCGGGCCTTGCCACCATTCCCAGAGTCCCGCAGATGTCTAAGTCCATTCCAGGGAAATCTGTTTTCCCTCGATTGCCGCGACTTTCAAGCCGAGGATCGACTCACACCACGGTGGCACGTGGGACAGCCCTGTGGGAAAGCCTCCTAGGAAAGCCTCGTGTGAGAGCCTCAAGGGAAAGGCACAGATCCCTTGATCCAGGCGAAGGGAAGCGTGACACTGCTGCTACAGCTCGGGAGGAAAGCGCACGTGCATGCCCCCACTCGAGACGAGGACTGGACTTCCCCTGGGGAGACTCCAGAAATACCCCAAGATCCATGTCAGCACTGGAGAGGAATCCGCAGGTTCCGGCACCGTCTCCACACAAGGTTTTAGGCCCCTGGCATCGACGGGAGAAGAATCCCGAGAGGACCCCGAGCAACTCGCATGGGGACTGGCCTTTCCTGAGGCCACCAGAGTGGGTCCCTGAAGTCCCCGTCGTAAGTCGGAGAGCACCTGCCGCAACTTGAGTACATCCAGGAGGTTCTCCCCTCCAGGCGAGATGAGGCCCATTTCCGCTGAGGCGTCTCGAGGCTAATCACACCTAACCTTTGGAACTTCCAAAGGACCCTTCACACCCTTGCTGCAACTCAAGAAGTTCCCCGACATACCCGTCTCCACTCGAGAGGAAGCACCAGAGATCCGCCCACATCCATAGGAGCCCCGTTTCCGCCTCCTATCTCGAGAGGAGGGATCCTTTCCCTGCGTGTTCGGGAAAGAATTCCCGGCGTTCCTGTCGCATCTCAAGAGGAGGCGCTCTCCACAGGAAAGGCGGAGGAACTCCAGGGTCGTGCCACCATTCCCAGAGTCCCCCAGATGTCTCAGTCCATTTCAGGGAAACCTGTTTTCCCTGCACTGCCTCGAATTTCTAGCCGAGGATCGACTCACACCACGATGGCACGTGGGACAGCCCTGTGGGAAAGCCTCGTGGGAAAGCCTCGAGGGAAAGCCACAGATCCCTTGATCCACGCGAAGGGAAGCGTTGCACTGCTGCTACAGCTCGGGAGGAAAGTGCACGTTCATGCCCCCACACAAGACGACGACTAACTCCCCTGGGGAGACTCCAGAAGTACCCCAAGATCCATGTCAGCACTGGAGAGGAAACCTCAGGTTCCGGCACCGACTCCACACAGGGTCTTAGGCCCCGGCATCGACGGGAGAGGAATCTCGAGAGGCCCCCCGAGCAACTTGCATGGGGACTGGCCTTTCCTGAGGCCACCAGAGCGGGTCCCTGAGGTCCCCGTAGTAAGTCAAGAGCACCTGCCGCAACTCGAGAAAATCCAGGACGTTCTCCCCTCCAGGCGAGATGAGGCCCTTTTCCTCTGAGGCGTCTCGAGGCTAACCATACCTAACATCTGGAACTTCCAAAGGTTCCTTCGCACCCTTGCTGCAACTCAAGAAGTTCTCCGACATACCTGACTCCACTCGAGAAGAAGCACGAGAATCCCGCCCACATCCAGAGGAGCCCCGTTTCCGCCTCACACCTCGAGGTCAGGTATCCTTTCCCTGCATGTTCGGGAAAGAATTCCCGGTGTTCCCGTCGCATCTCATGAGGAGGCGCTCTCCACAGGAAAGGCGGAGGAACTCCAGGGTCGTGCCACCATTCCAAGAGTCCCCCAGATATCTCAGTCTGCCGGGGTCCAGCCCCGCTGGATCCAGGGAATTCGACGGATGGACGGCGTTGTCGTGGAAAGTCTTTTTTATTTATTAATGTAAGATTAGATTAAGAAATTATAGTGTAGTAAGAAGATTAACTGGAGGAAAAGGGCTGAATAGCTTGGTTTACGTGGAAGACCAATAAAATTCCAGACAAGGAATTTTCACCATCTACGTTGGGCCACCAGCCCCTGCTTGAATATCTAAGGGTGCCTCGCCTTAAGCTCCCTTTCGTGGCAGGTCTTAACAGCCAGGCAAGTAAGTAGACCTGACGAGCCTCCGCGCCCCTGGTGGAGATTCAGCCTGAAGTTAAAGTAAAAAGCAGAGAGAAGGAAAGGGAGAGAAGAAAGAAAGAGAGAAAAAGACACGGGGGGAGCCTGAGTCCCAAGAAACCAGGCCGAGAGACTAGTTTCGAGAAACTGGTCCGAGAAACTGGCCCCATCCTTTATTGTTCCATAAAGCCTTTTAATACTTTTGATAAAACATGGAGTTCAATGGGTAACACAAAAATTATGTAGCGTTCGCACCCCAGACTCTTTCTGTACATTATTTTGTATACAAAAGGTCTCTGGTGATTTACATTATCTTCTGGCCAAGAGGCTTGTTAAACACTTTTTGGCTCTCTTCCTTAATGAATGTTAATTTTGTTTCCTCTGAAGTGTTTTTCTTTAATCTGCATTTCCTTAAAGCATTAAAGTTACATCTCTATAGAACAAAGGTGCAGTGGGTTATAACAAAAGAAGGTACTTAACTCAAAGATCTAATGTTGCTAATACCAGGTCTACTACTTGTTTTTTTTAATATACCAACTCTATCTAAAAATAAAGGATATGAAAATTTAGCAGCAAGCATTGACCCAAAAAATGAAACTTTTAATCAGTCCTATTATAAAGATTTTGACTCCTCGGATGCCCCTACATTCCTAGGATGCTTTAAGCTTCCTGTGCCTCCTGGGAAAGGAGGCCTCAAACAATCACATGCCCAGCTGTACGAGTCCTGCAGGCAGGCTAGAAAGCATTCAGAGGGGTTTTTGGATTGAAACACTCTTTCAAATGCAGAAGACTAAAGCCCTGAATTGACTTTTTCCAGAAAATGTCAGAAGAGTGGAAAAGCAGAGAAAAAAGCCGGCAGATTTTTCTTGGGGTACGTGCATAGGAACTTCCAGAGGGGTCCCTGAAGTCTGAACACACCATGCCTATGTCAGCTTTCTTCCTCATGACGTTATCACGGGCGGGAGTCCTCATACTGGCTCCCAGCATCAGTCCAATTCAGAGGAACCTGTTTTCCCTGCACTGCCCTCGTCTTTCACGCTGAGGATCAACTCACACCACGGTGGCACGAGGGAAAGCCCTGTGAGAAAGCCTCGTGGGAAAGCCTCCAGGGAAAGCCACAGATCCCTTGATCCACACGACGGGAAGCGTGACCCTGCTGCTACAGCTCGGGAGGAAAGCACACGTGCGTGCCCTCACTTGAGAGGAGGATTGACTCTCCAGGTGAGACTCCAGAAGAACCCCAATATCCATGTCAGCACTGCTGAGGAAACCTCAGGTTCCGGCCCCGAATCCACACAAGTTGTTCGGCCCGGGCATCAACAGGAGAGTTATCAAGAGAAGCCCCCCAGCATCTGGCATGGGGACTGGACTTTGATGAAGTCACCAGAGCGGGTCCCTGAGGTCCCCGTCGTAAGTCGGGAGCACCTGCCGCAACTCGAGAAAATCCAGGAGGTTCTCCCCTCCAGGCGAGATGAGGCCCATTTCCAATGAGGTGTCTCGAGGCTAATTACATCTAATCTCTGGAACTTCCAAAGGGTCCTTCACACCCTTGCTGCAACTCAAGAAGTTCCCCGACATTCCCATCTCCACTCGAGAGGAAACACGAGGGTCCTGCCCACATCCAGAGTAGCCCCGTTTCATCCTCCTAGCTAGAGATGAGGGATCCTTTCCCTGCTTGGTCGGGAAAGAACTTCCGGCATTCCCGTCGCATCTCAGGTGGAGGCGCTGCTCCACAGGAAGGGAGAGAGGAACTCCATGGTCGTGCCACCATTCCAAGCGTCCCCAGATGTCTCAGTCCATTCCAGAGGATCTTGTTTTTACAGAGTGCTTAAACTTTCATGCCGAGGATCGCCTCACACCACGGTGGCACGGGGGACAGCCCTGTGGGAAAGCCTCGTGGGAAATCCTCTAGGAAAAGCCTAGAGGAAAAGCCACAGATCCATTGATCCACGCGACGGGAAGCATGGACACTGCTGCTACAGCTCGGGAGGAAAGAGCATGCACATGCCCCCACTCGAGACGAGGACTGATTCCCCTTGGGAGACTTCAGAAGTATCCCAAAAACATGTCAGCACTGGAGAGGAATACTCAGGTTCTGGGCCCCCACTCCACCGAAGGTCTTGGGCCCCGGCATCTACCGGTGAGGAATCCCGAGAGGCCCTCTAGCAACTCGCATGGGGACTGGTCTTCCTAAGGCCAACAGAACGGGTCCCTGAGGTCCCCCGTCGTAAGTCGAGAGCACCTGCCACAACTCGAGAAAATGAAGGAGATTCTCCCCTTCAGGCGAGATGAGGCCCATTTCCACTGAGACGTCTCGAGGCTAATCACACCTAACCTCTGGAACTTCCAAAGGGTCCTTCACACCCTTGTTGCAACTCAAGAAGATCCAGAAGAGACCCGTCGCCACTACATAGGAATCACCAGGGTACCACCCACATCCAGAGGAGCCCCAATTCCCCCTCCTAGCTCAATGTGAGGGATGCTTTCCCTGATTGGCCGGGGAAAGAATTCCTGTCGGTACCTGTCGCATCTCAAGAGGAGGCACGCTCCACAAGAAAGGTGAGAGGAACTCCAGGGTCGTTCCCCATTCCAAAGAGTCCCCAGATGACTCAGTCCTTTCCAGAGGAACTTGTTTACCCTGCACTGCCTCGACGTTCACGCGGAGGACCGACTCACACGATGGTGGCACGTGGGACAGCCCTGTGGGAAAGCCTCGTGGGAAAGCTGGGAAAGCCTCGAGGGAAAACAAGAAACCTTTGATCAACGCCAACGGGAAAATTGACTCTGCTCCTAATGCTCGGGAGAAAAGCGCACGTGCATGCCCCCATTGGAGACGAAGATGACTCCCCTGTGGAGACTCCAGTAGTACCCCAAGATCCATTTCAGCACTGGAGAGGAAACCTCAGGTTCGGGCACCGATTCCAAAAAAGGTCTTAGGCCCCGTCATCGAGACCGGAGAGGAATCCCCCGAGAGGCCCCTTAGCAACTCGCAAGTCGACTGGCATTACTGAGTGACCAGAGCGGGTTACATAAGTCCCGGTCGTAACTGGAGAGCACCTGCTGAAACTCGAGAAAACCCAGGAGGTTCTCCCCTGCAGTCGAGATGAGGCCCATTTCCGCTGAGACGTCTCGAGTCTAATCACACCTAACCTCTGGAACTTCCAAAGGGTCCTTCACACCCTTGCTGCAACTCAAGAAGATCCGCCTACATACGCTCTCTCCACTCGAGAGGAAGAACGAGAGTCCCGCCACATACAGAGGGACCGTTTCCGTTGCCTTTACTGCGAGAGGGGATCCTTGAAAAAACTCCCGGGCGTTCCTGTCTCATCTCAAGAGGAGGCGCTCTCCACAGGAAAGGCGAGAGGAACTCCAGGGTCGTGCCACCATTCCCAGAGTCCCCCAGATGTCTCAGTCCATTCCAGGGAAACCTGTTTTCCGCCTGGCACTGCTTCGACTTTCAAGCGCGAGGATCGACTCACACCACGGTGGCACGTGGGACAGCCCTGTGGGAAAGCCTCGTGGGAAAGCCTCCTGGGAAAGCCTCGAGGGAAAGCCACAGATCCCTTGATCCAAGGGAAGGAAGCGTGACAGTTCTGCTACAGCTCGGGAGGAAAGCGAACGTGCATGCCCCCACTCGAGACGAGGACTGACTCCCCTGGGGAGACTCCAGAAGTACCGTAAGATGCATGTCAGCACTGGAGAGGAATCCTCAGGTTCCGGCACCGACTCCACACAAGGTCTTAGGCCAGGCGTCGAAGGGAGAGGAATCCCGCGAGAGGCCCCCGAGCAACTCGCATGGGGACTGGCCTTTCCTGAGGCCACAGAGCGGGTCCCTGAGGTCCCGTCGTAAGTCAAGAGGCACCTGCCGAAACTCGAGAAAATCCAGGAGGTTCTCCGCCTCCAGGCGAGATGAGGCCCATTTCCGCTCAGGCGTCTCGAGGCTAATCACACCTAACCCTGAACTTCCAAAGGGTCCTTCACACCCTTGCTACAAACTCAAGAAGTTCCCCCAACATACCTGACTCCACTCGAGAGGAAGCAGAGAGTCCCGCCCACATCCAGAGGAGCCCCGTTTCCCGCTCGTACCTCGCGGTCAGGTATCCTTTCCCTGTATGTTCCGGAAGAATTCCCGGTGTTCCCGTCGCATCTCAAGAGGAGGCGCTCTCCACAGGAAAGGCGAGAGAAACTCCAGTGTCGTGCCATCATTCCAAGAGTCCCCCCCAGATATCTCAGTGTGCCGGGGGTCCAGCCCCGCTGGATCCAGGGAATTCGATGGATGGACGGCGTTGACATGGAAAGTCTTGTGTATTTATTAATGTAAGATGAGATTAAGAAATTATAGGGTAGTAAGAAGATTAACTGGAGGAAAAGGCTGAATAGCTAGGTTTACGCGGAAGGCCAATAAAATTCCGACAAGGAATTTTCTGGCGGACTCTGGGAAATGGTGGCACGACCCTCGAGTTCCTCTTGGCCTTTCCTGTGGAGAGCGCCTCCTCTTGAGATGCGCCGGGAACGCCGGAATTCTTTCCCGACCACGCAGGGAAAGGATCCCTCTCTCTCGAGCTAGGAGGCGGAAACGGGCTCCTCTGGATGTGGGCGGGACTCTCGTGCTTCCTCTCGAGGCGAGACGGGTATGTCGGGGAACTTCTTGAGTTGCAGCAAGGGTGTGAAGGACCCTTTGGAAGTTCCAGAGGTTAGGTGTGATTAGCCTCGAGACGCCTCAGCGGAAATGGGCCTCATCTCGCCTGGAGGGAGAACCTCCTGGATTTTCTCGAGTTGCGGCAGGTGCTTTCGACTTACGAGGGGACCTCAGGGACCCGCTCTGGTGGCCTCAGGAAAGGCCAGTCCCCATGCAAGTTGCTCGGGGCCTCTCGGATTCCTCTACCCTCCTGATGCCGGGCCTAAGATCTTGTGTGGAGTCGGTGCCGGAACCTGAGGATTCCTCTCCAGTGCTGACATGGATCTTGGGGTACTTCTGGAGTCTCCCAGGGGAGTCAGTCCTCCTCTCGAGTGGGGGCATGCACGTGCGCTTTCCTCCCGAGCTGTAGCAGCAGTCTCACGCTTCCTTCGCGTATATCAAGGGATCTGTGGCTTTCCTCGAGGCTATCCACCAGGCTTTCCCACGAGGCTTTCCCACAGGGCTGTCCCACGTGCCACCGTAGTGTGAGTTGATTCTCGGCTTGAAAGTCGAGGCAGTGAAAGGGAAAACAGGTTTCCCTGGAATGGACGGAGACATCTGGGGGACTCTGGGAATGGTGGCACGACCCTGGAGTTCCTCCTCGCCTTTCCTGTGGAGAGCGCCTCCTCTTGAGATGCGACGGGAACGCCGGGAATGAGACACCGAGATGGATTTCCGATTCTATGTACCGCGTACTCTCACTTGCTATTGAGGAAGAATGCAGGTATGAGTCTGGCCGGTTGTGCCGACGTATTTCAGAGGTTGAGTACTCCGTTTCTGGTTGCGGACTTGCTTTCTTTAGCTCGTAGTTAGGAGTGGTTTGAGATCCTTTAGTCCGTGGTGAGCTGGCGTGGATTGGGGGAAAGACATTATTTCGCGCTGAT
>NW_017191752.1:0-10637 GCF_001704415.2 Capra hircus
GCCTTTCCTGTGGAGAGCGCCTCCTCTTGAGATGCGACGGGGGAACGCCGGAATACTTTCCCGAACGCAGGGAAAGGATCCCTGCTCTTGAGCTAGGAGGCGGAAACGGGGCTCCTCTGGATGTGGGCGGGACTCTCGTGCTTCCTCTCGAGTGGAGACGGGTAAGTTGGGGAACTTCTTGAGTTGCAGCAAGGGTGTGAAGGACCCTTTGGAAGTTCGAGAGGTTAGGTGTGATTAGCCTCGAGAGCCTAGGCTGAAATGGGCCTCATCTCACCTGGAGAGCAGAACCTCCAGGATTCTCTTGAGTTGGGACAGGTGCTCTCGACTTATGACGGGGACCTCAGGGACCTGCTCTGGTGGCCACAGGAAAGGCCAGTCCCCATGCGAGTTGCTGCGGGGCCTCTCGGATTCCTCTCCCCGTCGATGCCAGTACCTAAGACCTTGTGCGGAGACGGTGCCGCAACCTAAGGATTCCTCTCCAGTGCTGACATGGATCTTGGGGTACTTCTGGAGTCTCCCCATGGGAGTCAGTCCTTGTCTCGAGTGGGGCATGCACGTGCGATTTCCTCCTAAGCTGTATCAGCAGTGTCCCGCTTCCTTCGCGTGGATCAAGGGATCAGTGGCCTTCCCTCGAGGCTTTCCCACGAGGCTTTCCACGAAGCTTTCCAACAGGGCTGTCCCACGTGCCACCGTGGTGTGAGTCGATCCTCGCTTGAAAGTCGAGGCAGTGCAGGAAAAACAGGTTTCCCTGGAATGGACTGAGACATCAGGGGGACTCTGGGAATGGTGGCACGACCCTGGAGTTCCTCTCGCCTTTCCTGTGGAGAGCGCCTCTTCTTGAGATGCAACGGAAGCCTGGAATTCTTTCCCACCACGCAGGGGAAGGTTCACTCCTCTCGATCTAGGAGGGGGAAACGGGGCTCCCCTGGATGTGGTCGAGACTCCTAGTGCTTCCTCTCGAGTGGAGACGGGTATGTCGGGGAACTTGTTGAGGTGAAGTAAGGGTGTGAAGGATCCTTTGGAAGTTCTCGACGTTAGGCGTGATTAGCCTCTAGACGCCTCAGCGGAAATGGGCCTCATCTCGCCTGGATGGGAGAACCTCCTGGATTTTCTCGAGTTGCGGCCGTGCTCTCGACTTACGACGGGGACCTCAGGGATCCGCTATGGTGGCCTCAGGAAAGGCCAGTCCCCATGCGAATTGCTCGGGGCCTCTCCGGATTCCTCTCCCGTCGATGGCCGAGGGCCTAAGACCTTGTGTGGAGTTTGGTGCCGGAACAGGAGGATTCCTCTCCAGTGCTGACATGGATCTTGGGGTACTTCTGGAGTCTCCACCGGGGATTCAGTCCTCGTCTCGTCTTAGGTCATTCACGTGCACTTTCCTCCCGAGCTGTAGCAGCAGTGTCATGCTTCCCTTCGCGTGGATGAAGAAATCTGCGGCTTTAACTCGAGGTTTTCGCAGGAGGCTTTCCCACGTGGCTTTCCCACAGGGCCTGTCCCACGTGCCACCGTGGTGTGAGTCGATCCTCGGCTTGAAAGTCGAGGCAGTGCAGGGAAAACAGATTTCCCTGAAATGGACTGAGACCTCTGGGGGACTCTGGAAATGGTGGCACAACCCTGGAGTTCCTCTCGCCTTTCCTGTGGAGAGCGACCCCTCTTGAGGATGTGATGGGAACGCCGCGAATTCTTTCCCGACCACGAGGGAAAGGATCCCTCCTCTCGAGCTAGGAGGCCGAAACGGGGCTCCTCTGGATGTGGGCGGGACTCTCGTGCTTCCTCTCTTGTGGAGACGGGTATGTCGGGGAACTTCTTGAGTTACAGAAAGGGTGTGAAGTACCCTTTGGAAGTTCCAGAGGTTAGGTGTGATTTGCCTCGAAACGCCTCAGCTGAAACGGGCCTCATCTCGCCTGGAGGGGGAGAACCTTCTGGATTTTCTCGAGTTGCGGCAGGTGCTCTCGACTTACGACTGGGATACCAGGGACACGCTTTGATGGCCTCAGGAAAGGCCAGTCCCCATGCGAGTTGCTGGGGGCCTCTCAGGATTCCTCTCCCGTCGATGCCGGGGCCTAAGACCTTGTGTGGAGTCCGGTGCCGGAACCTGAGGATTCCTCTTCAGTGCTGACATGGATCTTGGTGTACTTCTGGAGTCTCCCCAGGGGAGTCAGTCCTCGTCACGAGTTGGGGCATGCACGGTGCGCTTTCCTCCCGATGTGTAGCAGCGGTGTCACGCTTCCCTTCGCGTGAATCAAGGGATCTGTGGCTTTCCCTCTTGGCTTTCCCACCAGGCTTTCCCACAGGGCTGTTCCCACGTTCCACCGTGGTGTGAGTCGATCCTCGGCTTGAAAGTCGAGGCAGTGCGGGGAAAACAGGTTTCCCTGGAATGGACTGAGACATCTGGGGGACTCTGGGAATGGTGGCACGACCCTGGAGTTCCTCTCGCCTTTCTTGTACAGATCGCCTCCTCTTGAGATGCGACGGGAACGCCAGGAATTCTTTCCCGTCCACGCAGGGAAAGGATCCCTGCCTCGAGCTAGGAGGCGGAAACGGGTCTCCTCTGGATGTGGGCGGGACTCTCGTGCTTCCTTTCGAGTGGAGACGGGTAAGTTGGGGAACTTCTTGAGTTGCAGCAAGGATGTGAATGACCCTTTGGAAGTTCCAGAGGTTAGGTCTGATTAGCCTCGAGACGCCTAGGCTGAAATGGGCCTCCTCACCTGGAGGGCAGAACCTCCAGGATTTTCTTGAGTTGCGGCAGGTGCTCTCCACTTACGACGGGGACCTCAGGGACCTGCTCTGGTGGCCTCAGGAAAGGCCAGTCCCCATGCGAGTTGCTCGGGGGCCTCTCGGGATTCCTCTCCCGACGATGCCGGTGCCTAATATCTTGTGTGGAGTCGGTGCCGGAATCTGAGCATTCCTCACCAGTGCTGACATGGATCTTGGGGTACTTCTGGAGTCTCCGCAGGGAAGTCAGTCCTCGTCTGGAGTGGGGGCATGCACGTGCGCTTTCCTCCCGAGCTTTAGCAGAAGTGTCTCGCTTCCCTTTCGAGTGGATCAAGGTTTCTGTGGCTTTCCCACGAGGCTTTCCCACAGGGCTGTCCCACGTGCCACCGTGGTGTGAGTCGATCCTCGGCTTGAAAGTCGAGGCAGTGCAGGGAAAACAGGTTTCCCTGGAATGGACTGAGACATCTGGGGACTCTGGGATTGGTGGCACGACCTGGAGTTCCTCTCGACTTTCCTGTGGAGAGCACCTCCTCTTGAGATGCGACGGGAACGCCGGGAATTCTTTCCCGACCACGCAGTGAAAGGATCCCTCCTCTCAGGCTAGGAGGCGGAAACGGGGCTCCTCTGGATGTGGGCGGGACTCTCGTGCTTCCTCTCGAGTGGAGACGGGTAAGTTGGGGAACTTCTTGAGTTGCAGCAAGGGTGTGAAGGACCCTTTGGAAGTTCCAGAGGTTAGGTGTGATTAGCCTCGAGAAGCCTCAGCGGAAATGGGCCTCATGTCGCCTGGATCGGAGAACCTCCTGTGCTTTCTCGAGTTGCGGCAGGTGCTCTCGACTTACGCCTGGGACCTCAGGGACACGCTCTGGTGGCCTTCGGAAAGTCCAGTCCCCATGCGAGTTGATGGGAGGCCTTTCGGGATTCCTGTCCCATCGATGCCGGGGCCTAATACCTTGTGTGGTGTCGGTTCCGGAACCTGAGGATTCTTCTCCAGTGCTGACATTGATCTTGGGGTACTTCTGGAGTCTCCCCAGGGGAGTCAGTTCTCGTCTCGAGTGGGGCCATGCACGTGCGCTTTCCTCCCCAGCTGTAGCAGCAGTGTCGCACTTCCCTTCGCGTGGATCAAGGTTTCTGTGGCTTTCCCTCGAGGCTTTCCCATGAGGCTTTCACACGAGGCTTTCCCACGAGGCTTTCCCACAGGGCTGTCCAACGTGCCACCGTGGTGTGAATCGATCCTCGGCTTGAAAGTCGAGGCAGTGCACGGAAAACAGGTTTCCCTGGAATGGACTGAGATATTTGGGGGACTCTGGGAATGGTGGCATGACCCTGGAGTTCCTCTCGCCTTTCCTGTGGAGAGTGCCTCCTCTTGAGATGCGAAGGGAACGCCGGTAATTCTTTCCCGACCACGCAGGTAAAGGATCCCTCCTCTCGAGCAAGAGGCGAAAACGGGGCTCCTCTGGATGTGCGGCGGGACTCTCGCGCTTCCTCTCGAGTGGAGACGGGTATGTGGGGGAACTTCTTGAGTTGCAGCAAGGGTGTGAAGGACCCATAGGAAGTTCCAAAGGTTAGGTGTGATTAGCCTCGAGATGCCTCAGCGGAAATGGGCCTCATCTCGCCTGGAGGGGAGAACCTCCTGGATTTTCTCGAGTTGCGGCAGGTGCTCTCGACTTACGATGGGGACCTCAGGGACCCGCTCTTGTGGCCTCAGGAAAGGCCAGTCCCCATGCGAGATGCTCGGTGGTCTCTCGGGATTCCTCTTCCCGTCGATGCCTGGGCCTAAGACCTTGTGTGGAGTCAGTGCCGGAACCTGAGGATTCCAGTCCAGTGCTGACATGGATCTTGGGGTACTTCTGGAGTCTCCCCAGGGGAGTCAGTCCTCGTCTCGAGTGGGGCCATGCACGTGCACTTTCCTCCGAGCTGTAGCAGCAGTGTCACGCTTCCCTTCGCGTGGATCAAGGGATCTGTGGCTTTCCCTCGAGTCTTCCCACGAGGCTTTCCCACCGAGGCTTTCCCACAGGGCTGTCCCACGTGCCACCGTGGTGTGAGTCGATCCTCGGCTTGGAAGTCGAGGCAGTGCAGGGAAAACAGGTTTCCCTGGAATGGACTTGAGACATCTGGGGGACTCTGGGAATGGTGGCACGACCCTGGAGTTCCTCTCGCCTTTTCTGTGGAGAGTCGCCTCCTCTTGAGATGCGACGGGAACGCCGGAATTCTTTCCCGCCACGCAGGTAAAGGATCCCTGCCTCTCGAGCTAAGAGGCGGAAACGGGGCTCCTCTGGATGTGGGCGGGACTCTCGTGCTTCCTCTCGAGTGGAGACGGGTATGTTGGGGAACTTCTTGAGTTGCAGCAAGGGTGTGAATGACCCTTTGGAAGTTCCAGAGGTTAGGTGTGATTAGGCCTCGAAGACGCCTCAGCGGAAATGGACCTCATCTCGCCTGGAGGGAGAAACCTCCTGGATTTTCTCGAGTTGCGGCAGGTGCTCTCGACTTACGACCGGGACCTCAGGGACCCGCTCTGGTGGCCTCAGGAAAGGCCAGTCCCCATGCGAGTTGCTCGGGGGCCTCTCGGGATTCCTCTCCCGATCGATGCCTGGGTCTAAGACCTTTGAGTGGAGTCGGTGCCGGAACCTGAGGATTCCTCTCCAGTGCTGACATGGACTCTTGGGGTACTTCTGGAGTCTCCCCAGGGGAGTCAGTCCTCGTCTTGAGTGGGGCGCATGCACGTGCGCTTTCCTCCGAGCTGTAGCAGCAGTGTCACGCTTCCCTTCGCGTGAATCAAGGGATCAGGGGCTTTCCCTCGAGGCTTTCCCACGAGGTTTTCACCACGAGGCTTTCCCACAGGGCTGTCCCACGTTCCACCGTGGTTTGAGTCTATTCTCGGCTAGAAAGTCGAGGCAGTGCAGGGAAAACAGGTTTCCCTGGAATGGACTGAGACATCTGGGGACTCTGGGAATGGTGGCACCACCCTGGAGTTCCTCTCGCCATACCTGGTGGAGAGCGCCTCCTCCTTGAGATGCGACTGGGAACGCCGGGAATTCTTTCCCGACCACGCAGGGAAAGGATCCCTCCTCTCGAGCTAAGAGGCGGAAACGGGGGCTCCTCTGGATGTGGGCGGGACTCTCGTGCTTCCTCTCGAGTGGAGTCGGGTATGTCGGGGAACTTCTTGAGTTGCAGCAAGGGTGTGAAGGACCCTTTGGAAGTTCCAGAGTTTAGGTGTGATTAGCCTCGGAGACGCCTCAGCGGAAATGGGCCTCATCTCGCCTGGAGGGGCAGAACCTCCTGGATTTTCTCGAGTTGCGGCAGGTGCTCTCGACTTACGACTGGGACCTCAGGGACCCGCTCTGGTGGCCTCAGGAAAGGCCAGTCCCCATGCGAGTTGCTCGGGGGTCTCTCGGGATTCCTCTCCCATCGATGCCGGGGCCTAAGACTGCCGGGGAGCCAGTGTGAGGAAGCCCGCCCGTGACAAGGTTATGAGGAAGGAAGCTGACATACGCAAGGCGTGCTCAGACTTCAGGGATCCCTCTGGAAATTTTTAAGCATGTACCCCAACAAAAATCTGCCGGTTTTTGTGCTCTGCTTTTTCACTCTTCTGACCTTTTCTGGAAAAAGTCAATTCAGTCCGTTAGTCTTCTGCATTTGAAAGAGTGTTTCAATCCAAAAACCCTCTGATTTCTTTCTAGCCTGCCTGTAGGACTCGTACAGCTGCGCTTCTGATTGTTTGAGGCCTCCTGACCGCAGGAGGCACTGGAAGCTTAAATCATCCTAGGAATGCAGGAGTTTCCGAGGAGTCAAAATCTTTAGAATAGGACTGATTAAAAGTTTCATTTTTTGGGTCAATGCTTGCTGCCAAATTTTCATATCCTTTATTTTTAGATATAGTTGGTTTATAGAAAAACAAGTAGTTTACCTGGTATTAGCAACATTAGATCTTTGAGTTAAGTACCTTCTTTGTTATAACCCACTGCACCTTTGTTCTATAGAGATGTAACTTTAATGCTTTAAGGAGATGCAGATTAAAGAAAAACACTTCAGGGGAAACAAAATTAACATTCATTAAGGAAGAGAGCCAAAAAGTGTTAACAAGCCTCTTGGCCAGAAGATAATGTAAATCACCTGAGACCTTTTGTATACAAAATGATATACAGAAAGAATCTGGGTTGCGAACACTACATAATTTTGTGTTATCCATTGATCTCCATGTTTTATCAAAAGTATAAAAGGCCTTCTGAACAATAAAGGAGGAGGCCAGGGGCCGGGGGCCAGTTTCTCGGACCAGCTTCTCGAACTAGTCTCTCAGCCTGGTTTCTTGGGACTCTGGCTCGCCCCGTGTCTTTCTCTCTCTTTCTTCTTCTCTACCTTTCCTTCTCTCTGCTCTTTACTATAACTTCAGGCTGAATCTCCAACTGGAGTGCGGAGGCTTGCCAGGTCTACTTACTTGCCCTGGCTGTTAAGACCCGCACGAAAGGGAGCTTAAGGCGAGGCACCCTTAGATATTCCAGCGGGCGTCGGTGGCCCAACGAAGGTGGTGCAAATTCCTTGTCTGGAATTTTATTGGCCGTCCGCGTAAACCAAGCTATTCAGCCCTCTTCCTCCACTTAATCTTCTTACTACACTATAGTTTCCGAATCTAATCTTACATTAATAAATAAACAAGTCTTTCCACACCAACGCCGTCCACCCTTCGAATTCCCTGGATCCACCGGGCTGGACCCCGGCATAAGACCTTGTGTGGAGTCGGTGCCGGAAACCTGAGGATTCCTCTCCAGTGCTGACATGGAACTTGGGGTACTTCTGGAGTCTCCCCAGGGGAGTCAGTCCTCGTCTCGAGTGGGGGCATGCATGTGCGCTTTCCTCCCGAGCTGTAGCAGCAGTGTCATGCTTCCCTTCGCGTGGATCAAGGGATCTGTGGCTTTCCCACGAGGCTTTCCCACAGGGCTGTCCCACGTGCCACCGTCGTGTGAGTCGATCCTCGGCTTGAAAGTCGAGGCAGTGCAGGGAGAAAAGGTTTCCCTGAAATGGCCTGAGACATCTGGGGGACTCTGGGAATGGTGGAACGACCCTGGAGTTCCATACGCCTTTCCTGTGTAAAGCGTCCCCTCTTGAGATGCTATGGGAACGCGGGGAATTCTTTCCAGACAACGCACGGAAAGGATCCCACCTCTGGAGCTAAGAGGCAGAAATGGGGCTCCTCTGGATGTGGGCGGGACTCTCGTGCTTCCTCTCGAGTGGAGACGGGTATGTCGGGGAACTTCTTGAGTTGCAGCAAGGGTGTGAAGGACCCTTTGGAAGTTCCAGAGGTTAGGTGTGATTAGCCTCAAGACGCCTCAGCGGAAATGGGCCTCATCTCGCCTGGAGGGGAGAACCTCCTGGATTTTCTCGAGTTGCGGCAGGTGCTCTCGACTTATGATGG
This sequence comes from Capra hircus, assembly GCF_001704415.2. Classification (NCBI taxonomy): domain Eukaryota; kingdom Metazoa; phylum Chordata; class Mammalia; order Artiodactyla; family Bovidae; genus Capra; species Capra hircus. The sequence goes on from NW_017191752.1 coordinate 8,123, forward strand.
GGACCTCAGGGACCCCGCTCTGGTGGACTCAGGAAAGGCCAGTCCACATGCGCGTTGCTCAGGGGCCTCTTGGGATTCCTCTCCCATCGATGCCGGGGCCTACGACCTTGTGTGGATTCGGTGCTGGAACTTGAGGATTCCTCTCCAATGCTGACATGGATCTTGGGGTACTTCTGGAGTCTCCCCAGGGGAGTCAGTCCTCGTCTCGAGTGGGGGCATTCACGTGCGCTTTCCTCCCGAGCTGTAGCAGCAGTGTCGTGCTTCCCTTCGCATGGATCAAAGGATCAGGGGCTTTCCCTCGAGGCTTTCCCACGAGGCTTTCCCACGAGGCTTTCCCCCGAGGCTTTCCCACAGGGCTGTCCTACGTGCCACCGTGGTGTGAGTCGAGCCTCGGCTTGAAAGTCGAGGCAGTGCAGGGAAAACAGGTTTCCTGGAATGGACTGAGACATCTGGGGGTACTCTGGGAATGTGCACGACCCTGGAGATCGTCTCGCCTTTCCTGTGGAGAGCGCCTCCTCTTGAGATGCGACGTTAATGCCGGGAATTCTTTCCTCACCACGCAGGGAAAGGATCACTCCTCTCGAGCTAGGCTGCGGAAACGGGGCTCCTCTGGATGAGGGCGGACTCTCGTGCTTCGTCTCGAGTGGAGACGGGTATGTCGGGGATCTTCTTGAGTTGCAGCAAGGGTGTGAAGGACCCTTTGGAAGTTCCAGAGGTTAGGTGTGGTTAGTCTCGAGATGCCTCAGCAGAAATGGGCCTCATGTCGCCTGGAATGGAGAGGCTCCTGGATATTTCCGAGTTTCAGCAGGTGCTCTCCTTGTGTGGATTCGGGGCCGGAAGCTGAGGATTCCTCTCCAGTGCTGACATGGATTTTGGGGCACTTCTGGAGTCTCCACAAGGGAGTCAGGCCTAGTCTCGAGTGGGGGCATGAGCGTGCCATTTCCTCCCATGCTGTAGCAGCAGTGTCACGGTTCCCTTGCGTGGACCAAGGATCTGTGGCTTTCCCTCGAGTCTTTCCCACGAGGCTTTCCCACAGGGCTGTCCCACGTGTCACGGTGGTGTGAGTCGATCCTCGGCGTGAAAGCCGAGGCAGTGCAGGGAAAACAGGTTCCTGTGGAACGGACTGACACATCTGGGGGAGTCTTGGAATGGTGGCACGACCCTGCAGTTCCTCTCCCCTTTCCTTTGGAGAGCGCCTCCCTTGAGATGCCGATGGGAATGCCGGGAATTCTTTTCCGACCAAGCAGGGAAAGGATCCCTCATCTCGAGGTACGAGCCAGAAACGGAGCTCCTCCAGGATGTGGCCGGGACCATCGTGCTACCTCTTGAGTGGAGACGGGTGTGTCGGGGAACTTCTTGAGTTGCAGCTTGACTGTGAAAGACTCTTTGGAAGGTCCAGAGGTCACGTGTGATTAGCCTCGAGACACCTCAGTGGAAACTGGCCTCATCTCGCCTGCAGGGGAGAACCTCCTGTATTTTTACCGAGTTTCGGCAGGTGCTCTCGACTTACGACGGGGACTTCAGGGACCCGCTCTGGTGGCCTTAGGAAAGGCCAGTCCCATGTGAGTTTGCTCGGGGGCCTATCGGGATTCCTCTCCCGTCGATGCCAGGGCCCTAAGACTTTGTGTGGAGTCAAGTGCCGGGACCCTGAGGATTCCTCTCCAGTGCTGACATTGATCTTGGGGTACTTCTGGAGTCTCCCCAGTGGAGTCAGTCCTCGTCTCGAGTGGGGCATGCACGTGCGCTTTTCCCCCGAGCTGTAGCTGCAGTGTCGCGCTTCCCTTCGCGTGGATCAAGGGATCTGTGGCTTCCCTCGAGGCTTTCCCACGAGGCTTTCCCACAGGGCTGTCCCACGTACCACCGTGGTGTGAGTCCATCCTCAGCTTGAAAGTCGAGGCAGTGCAGGGAAAACAGGTTTCCCTGGAAAGGACTGAGACATCTGGGGACTCTGGGAATGGTGGCACGACCCTGGAGTTCCTCTCGCCTTTCCTGTGGAAGAGCGCCTCCTCTTGAGATGCGACGGGAACGCCGGGAATTCTTTCCCGAAACACTCAGGGAAAGGATCCCTCCTCTGGAGCAAGGAGGCGGAAACGGGCTCCTCTGATGTGGCGGGACGCTCGTGCTTCCTCTCGAGTGGAGACGGGTTGTCGGGAAACTTCTTGAGTTGCAGCAGGGGTGTCAAGGACCTTTGGAAGTTCCTGAGGTTAGGTGTGATTAGCCTCGAGACGCCTCAGCAGAAATGGGCCTCATCTCGCCAGGAGGGGAAAAACCTCCTGAATTTTCTCGGAGTTGCGGCAGGTGCTCTCGACTTACGACGGGGACCTCAGGGACCCGCTCCGGGTGGCCCAGGAAAGGCCAGTCCCCCTTGCGAGTTGCTCGGGGCTTTCGGGATTCCTCTCCCGTTGATGCCGGGGCCTAAGACCTTGTGTGGAGTCGGTGCCGGAATCTGAGGATTCCCCCCCAGTGGCTGACATGGCTATTGGGTTTTCTGGAGTCTCCCCCAGGGGAGTCAGTC
>NW_017191753.1:0-10637 GCF_001704415.2 Capra hircus
GAGAGGAGGTAGAGAAGAAGAAAGAGAGAGAAAGACCACGGGGGGACCACGAGTCGTCCAAGAAAGACAGGACTGACGAGACCTGTTCGAGAAGCTCTGGTCCCGAGAAAACTGGCCCCGCCCCCTGGCTCCTCCTTTAGTTGTTCAGAAGGCCTTTATAACTTTTGTAAAACATGGAGATCAATGATAAACACAAAATTAATGTAGTGTTTCACGAACTCCAGATTCTTTCTGTATTGATACCATTTTGTATATACAAAATTTCAGGTGATTTACATATACATTATCTTCTGGCCAAGAGGCTTGTAACACTTTTTGGCTCTCTTTCCTTAATGAATGTTAATTTTGTTTCCCCTGTAGTGTTTTTTCTTTAATCTGCATCTCCTTAAAGCATTAAAGTTACATCTCTATAGAACAAAGGTGCAGTGGGTTATAACAAAGAAGGTACTTAACTCAAAAATCTAATGTTGCTAATACCAGGTCTACTACTTGTTTTTCTATATACCAACTATATCTAAAAATAAAGGATATGAAAATTTTGGCAGCAAGCATTGACCCCAAGAAATGAAACTTTTAATCAGTCCTATTCTAAAGGTTTTAACTCCTCGGAAGCTCCTGCATTCCTAGGATGTTTTAAGCTTCCTGTGCCTCCTGCGGTCAGGAGCCTCAAACAATCACAAGCACAGCTGTACGAGTCCTACAGGCAGGCTAGAAAGAAATCAGAGGGTTTTTGGATTGAAACACTCTTTCAAATGCAGAAGACTAAACGCCTGAATTGACTTTTTCCAGAAAAGGTCAGAAGAGTGAAAAAGCAGAGCACAACAACGGCAGATTTTTTGTTGGGGTACATGCTTAAAAATTTCCAGAGGGGTCGCTGAAGTCTGAGCACGCCTTGCGTATGTCAGTTTCCTTCCTCATAAACTTGTAACGGCGGGCTTCCTCACACTGGCTCCCGGCAGTCTTAGGCCCCGGCATCGACGGGAGAGGAATCCCGAGAGGCCCCGAGCAACTCGGCATGCGGACTGGCCTTTCCTGAGGCCACCAGAGCGGGTCCCTGAGGTCCCCGTCGTAAGTTGAGAGCACCTGCCGCAACTCGAGAAAATCCAGGAGGTTCTCCCCCAGGCGAGATGAGGCCCATTTCCGCTGAGAGTCTCGAGGCTAATCACACCGAACCTCTGGAACTTCCAAAGGGTCCTTCACACCCTTGCTGCAACTCAAGAAGTTCCCCGACATACCCGTCTCCACTCGAGAGGAAGCACGAGAGTCCCGTCCACATCCAGAGGAGCCCCGTTTCCCCTCCTAGATCGAGAGGAGGGAGCCTTCCCATGAGTGGTCGGGAAAGAATTCCGGGCTTTCCGTCGCATCTCAAGAGGAGGCACTCTCCACAGGAAAGGTGAGAGGAATTCCAGGGTCATGCCACCATTCCCAGAGTCCCCCAGATGTCTCAGTCCATTCCAGGGAAACCTGTTCTCCTGCACTGCCTCGACTTTCAAGCCGAGGATCGTCTCACACGACGGTGGCACGTGGGACAGCCCTGTGGGAAAGCCTCGTGGGAAAGTCTCATGGGAAAGCCTCGAGGGAAAGCCACAGATCCTTGATCCACGTGAAGGGGAGCGTGACACTGCTGCTACAGTTCGGGAGGAAAGCGCACGTGCATGCCCCCACTCGAGACGAGGAATGACTCCCCTGGGGAGACTCCAGAAGTACCCCAAGATCCATGTCAGCACTGGAGAGGAATCCTCAGGTTCCAGCACCGACTCCAAGCAAGGTCTTAGGCCCGGGCATCGACGGGAGAGGAATCCCGAGATGGCCGTGCAACTCGCATGGGGACTGGCCTTTCCTGAGGCCACCAGAGAGGCTCCTGAGGTCCCCGTCGTAAGTCGAGAGCACCTGCAGCAACTCGAGAAAATCCAGGAGGTTCTCCCTTCCAGGCGAGATGAGGCCAATTTCCGCTGAGGCGTCTCGAGGCTAATCACACCTAACTATGGAACTTCCAAGGAGTCCTTCAAACCCTTGCTGCAACTCAAGAATTTCCCCCGACATACCCGTCTCGAGTCGAGAGGAAGCACGAGAGTCCCACCACATCCAGAGGAGCCTCGTTTCCGCCTCATGGCTCGAGAGGAGGGATCCTTTCACTGCGTGGTCGGGAAAGAATTCCCGCATTCCCTCGCATCTCAAGAGGAGGCGATCTCCACAGGAAAGGCGAGAGGAACTCCAGGGTCGTGCCACCATTCCCAGAGTCCCCAGATGTCTCAGTCCATTCCAGGGAAACCTGTTTTCCCTGCACTGCCTCGACTTTCAAGCCGAGGATCGACTCACACGACGGTGACACGTGGGTCAGCCCTGTGGGAAAGCCTCGTGGGAAAGCCTCGTGGAAAGCTCGTGGGAGGGCCCTTCGTGGGAAAACTCGAGGGAAAGCCACAGATTCCTTGATCCACGCGAAGGGAAGCGTGACACTGCTGCTACAGCTCTGAAGGAAAGCGCAACTGCATGCCCCCACACGAGACGAGGACTGACTCCCCTGGGGAGACTCCAGAAGTAACCCAAGATCCATGTCAGCACTGGAGAGGAATCCTCAGGTTCAGGCGCACCGATTCCACACAAGGTCTTAGGCCCGGAATCGACGGGAGAGGAAGCCCGAGAGGCCCCCGAACAAATCGCAATGGGGACTGGCCTTTTCCTGAGGCCACCAGAGCAGGTCCCTTAGGTGCCAGGGATAAGTCAAGAGCACCTGCGCAACTCGAGAAACACAGGAGGTTCTTCCCATCCAGGCGACATGGGGCCCATTTCCGCTGAGGAGTCTCGAGGCTAATCACACTCTAACCTCTGGAACTTTCCCAAAGGGTCCTTCACACCCTGGCTGCAACTCAAGAAAGTTCCCCGACATAACCCGTCTCCACTTGAGTGGAAGCACGAGAGTCCCGCTCACATCCCAGACGAGCCCCGTTTCCGCCTCCTAGCTCGGAGAGGAGGGATCCTTTCCCTGCGTGGTCCGGGAAAGAATTCCCGGCGTTCCCATCGCATTTCAAGAGGAGGCGCTCTCCACAGGAAAGGCGAGAGTAACTCCAGGGTCGTGCCACCATTCCCAGAGTCAACTAGATGTCTCCGTCCATTTCCAGGTAAAACCTGTTTTTCCCTGCACGGCCTCGACTTTCAAGCCGAGGATCGACTCACACCACGGTGGGCACGTGGGAGAGCCCTGTGGGAAGGCCTCGTGGGAAAGCCTCGAGGGGAAAGCCACAGATCCCTTGATCCTCGCGAAGGGAAAGCGTGACACTGCTGCTACAGCTCGGGAGGAAAGCGCACGTGCATGCCCCCACTCGAGACGACGGACTGACTCCCCTGGGGAGACACCCAGAAGTACCCCAAGGTCCATGTCAGCACTGGAGAGGAATCCTCAGGTTCTCGGCACCGACTCCACACAAGATCTTAGGCCCCGGCATCGACGGGAGAGGAATTCCCAGAGGCCCCCTGAGCAACTCACATGGGGACTGGCCTTTTCCTGAGGCCACTAGAGCGGGTCCCTGAGGTCCCCGTCGTAAGTTGAGAGCATCTTACCGCAACTCGAGAAAATACAGGAGGTTCTCCCCTCCAGGCGAGATGAGGCCCATTTCCGCTGAGGCGTCTCGAGGCTAATCAATTCTAACTTCTGGAACTTCCAAAGGGTTCTTCACACCCTTGCTGCAACTCAAGAAGTTCCCCGACATACCCGTCTCCACTTGAGAGGAAGCACGAGAGTCCCGGCCACATCCAGAAGAGCCCCGTTTCCGTCTCATAGCTCAAGAGGAGGGATCCTTTCCCTGCGTGGTCGGGAAAAATTCCCGGGCATTTCCGTCGCATCTCAAGAGGACTCGCTCTCCACAGGAAAGACGAGAGGAACTCCAGGGTCGTGCCACCATTCCCAGAGTCCCCCAGCTGTCTCAGTCCATTCCAGGAAAACCTGTTTTCCCAGCACTGCCTCGACTTTCAAGACGAGGATCGACTCACACCACGGTGGCACGTGGAACAGCACTGTGGTAAAGCCTCGTGGGAAAACCTCGTGGGAAAGCCTCCTTGGAAAGCCATAGATCCCTTGATCCACGCGAAGGGAAGCGTGACACTGCTGCTACAGCTCGGGAGGAAAGCGCATGTGCATGCCCCCACTCGAGACGAGGACTGGACTCCCCTGGGGAGACTCCAGAAGTACCCCAAGATCCATGTCAGCACTGGAGAGGAATCCTCAGGTTCCGGCACCGACTCCACACAAGATCTTAGGCCCGGGCATCGACGGGAGAGGAATCCCGAGAGGCCCCCGAGCAACTCGCATGGGGGACTGGCCTTTTCTGAGGCCACTAGAGCGTGTCCCTGAGGTCCCCCGTCGTAAGTTGAGAGCACATGCCGCAACTCTAGAAAATACAGGAGATTCTCGCTCCAGGCGAGATGAGGCCCATTTCCTCTGAGGCATCTCGAGGCTAATCACACCTAAACTCTGGAACTTCGAAAGGGTCTTTCACACCCTTGCTGCAACTCAAGAAGTTCCCCGACATACCCGTCTCCACTCGAGAGGAAGCACGAGAGTTCTGCCCACATCCAGAGAAGCCCCGTTTCCGCCTCCTATCTCGAGAGGAGGGATCCTTTCACTGTGTTCGGGAAAGAATCCCCGACGTTGCCGTCGCATTTCAAGAGGAGGCGCTCTCCACAGGAAAGGCGAGAGGAACTCCAGGGTCGGGCCACCATTCCAAGAGTCCCCCAGATGTCTCAGTCCATTCCAGGAAAAACTTTTTTCCCTGCATTGCCTCGACTTTCAAGCCGAGGATCGACTCACACAATGGTGGCACGTGGGACAGCCCTGTGGGAAAGCCTCGTGGGAAAGCCTGGTGGGAAAGCCTCGAGGGAAAGACACAGATCCCTTGATCCCCGCGAAGGGAAGCGTGACACTGCTGCTACAGCTCAAGAGGAAAGCGCACGTGCATGTCCCCACACAAGACGAAGACTGACTCCCCTGGGGAGACTCCAGAAGTATCCCAAGATCCATGTCAGCACTGGAGAGGAATCCTCTGGTTCCGGCACCGACTCCACACAAGGTCTTAGGCCCCGGCATCGACGGGAGAGGAGGACCTAGAATACCCCGTATTACTCGCATGGGGACTGGCCTTTCCTGAGGCCACCATGAGCGGGTCCCTGAGGTCCCCGTCGTAATTCGAGAATAGCTGCCCCAACACGAGAAAATCCAGGAGGTTCTCCCCTCCAGGCGAGATGAAGCCCAATTCTGCTGAGGCGTCTCGAGGCTTATCACACCTAAACTCTGGAACCTACAAAGGGTCCTTCACACCATTGTTGGAACTCAGCAAGTTCCCCGACATACCCGTCTCCACTCAAGAGGAAGCACGAGAGTCCTGAACACGTCCAGAGGAGCCCCGTTTTCGCCTCCTAGCTCGAGAGGAGGGATCCTTTCCCTGCGTAGTCGGGAAAGAATTCCCGGTGTTCCCATAGCATCTCAAGAGGAGGCCGTCTCCACAGGAAAGGCGAGAGGAACTCCAGGGTCGTGCCACCAATCCGAGAGTCCCCCGATGTCTCAGTACATTCCAGGGAAACCTGTATTCCCTTCACTGCCTCGACTTTCAAGCCGAGGATCGACTCACACCACGTTGGCACTTGGGACAGCCCTATGGAAAAGCCTCGTGGGAAAGCCTTGTGGAAAAGCTTCGAGGAAAAGCCACTGATTCCTTGATCCACTCGACGGGAAGCATGACACTGCTGCCCCATCTCGGGAGGAAAGCGCACGTGCATGCCCCCACTCGAGACGAGGACTGACTCCCCTAGGGACACTCCAGAAGTACACCAAGATCCATGTCAGCACTGGATAGGAAACCTCAGGTTCCGGCACCAACTCCACCCAAGATCTTAGGTCCTGGCATTAACGGGCAGGGTATCACAAGAGGCCCCCGAGCAACTCGCATGGGGACTGGCCTTTCTTGAGGCCACCAGTCGGGTCTCTGTGTTCCCCGTCGTAATTTGAGAGCACCTGCCACAACTCGAGAAAATTCAGGAGGTACTCCCCTCCAGGCGAGATGAGGCCCATTTCCCAGAGGCTTCTCGAGGCTAATCACACCTAACATCTGGAACTTCCAAAGGGTAATTCACACCCTTGCTGCAACTCAAGAAGTTCCCTGACATACCCGTCTCCACTCGAGAGGAAGCAAGACAGTCCCGCCCACATCCAGAGGAGCCCCGTTTCCGCCTCCTAGCTGGAGAGGAGTGATCCTTTCCCTGCGTGGTCGGGAAAGAATTCCCGGCGTTCCCGTCGCATCTCAAGAGGAGGCGCTCTCCACAGGAAAGGCGAGAGGAATTCCAGGGTTGTGCCACCATTCCCAGAGTCCCCCAGATGTCTCAGTCCATTCCGGGGAAACCTGTTTTCCCAGCACTGCCTCGACTTTCAAGCCGAGGATCGACTCACATCACGGTGGCACGTGGGACAGCCCTATGGGAAAGCCTCGTGGGAAAGCCTCGTGGGAAAGCCTCGAGGGAAAGCCACAGATCCCTTGAACCACGCGAAGGGAAGTGTGACACTGCTGCTACAGCTCGGGAGGAAAGCGCAAGTGCATGACCCCACTCGAGACGAGGACTGAATCCCCTGGGGAGACTCCAGAAGTACCCCAAGATCCATGTCAGCACTGGAGGGGAATCCTAAGGTTCCGGCACCGACTCCACACAAGATCTTAGTCCCCGGCATCGACGTGAGGGGAATCCCGAGAGGCCCCCGAGCAACTCGCATGGGGACCTGCCTTTCCTGAGGCCACCAGAGCGGGTCCCTGAGGTCCCCGTCGTAAGTCGAGAGCACCTGCTGCAACTCGAGAAAATCCAGGAGCTTCTCCCCTCCAGGCGAGATGAGGCCCATTTCCACTGAGGCGTATCGAGGCTAATCCCACCTAACCTTTGGAACGTGCAAACGGCCCTTCACACCCTTGCTGCCACTCAAGAAGTTCCCCGACATACCCGTCTCCACTCGAGAGGAAGCACGAGAGTTCTGCCCACATACAGAGGAGCCCCGTTTCTGCCTCCTAGCTCGAAAGGAGGGATCCTTATCCTGCGTGGTCGGGAAAGAATTCCCGGCGTTCCCGTCGCATCTCAAGACGAGGCGCTCTCCACAGGAAAGGCGAGAGGAACTCCAGGGTCGTGCCACCATTCCCAGAGTCCCCCAGATGTCTCAGTCCATTCCAGGGAAACCTGATTTCCCTGCACTGCCTCGACTTTCTAGCCGAGGATCGACTCACATCTCGGTGGCATGTGGGAGAGCCCTGTGGGAAAGCCTCGTGGGAAAACCTCGTGGGAAAGCCTCGAGGGAAAGCCACAGATACCTTGATCCACGCGAAGGGAAGCGTGACACTGCTGCAGCTCGGGAGGAAAGCGCACGTGCATGCCCCCACTCGAGACGAGGACGGACTCCCCTGGGGAGACTCCAGAAGTACCCCAAGATCCATCTCAGCACTGGAGAGGAATCCTCAGGTTCCGGCACTGACTCCACACAAGGTCTTAGGCCCCAGCATCTATGGGTGATGCATCCCAAGAGCCCCCGTGCAACTTGCAAAGGGGACTGGCCTTTCCTGAGGCCACCAGAGCGGGTCCCTGAGGTCCCCGTCGTAAGTCGAGAGCACCAGCCGCACGTCGAGAAAATCCAGGAGGTTCGCCCTTCCAGGCGAGATGAGGCACATTTCCGCTGAGGTGTCTCAAGGCTAATCACAACTAACCTCTGGAACTTACAAAGGGTCCGTCACACCCTTCCTGCAACTCAAGAAGTTCCCGGTCATACCCGTCTCCACTCGAGAGGAAGGACGAGCGTCCCGCCCACATCTAGAGGAGCCCCGTTACCGCCTCCTAGCTCGAGAGGAGGGATCCTTTCCTGCAGGGTCGGGAAATAATTCCTGGCGTTTCCGTGGCATCTCAAGAGGAGGCGATCTTCACATGAAAGCCGAGAGGGAATCAAGGGTCGTGCACCATTCCCAGAGTTCCCCAGATGTCTCAGTCCTTTCCAGGGAAACCTGTCTTCCCTGCACTGCCTGGACTTTCAAGCCGAGGATTGACTCACACCACGGTGGCACGTGGGACAGCCCTGTGGGAAAGCATCGTGGGAAAGCTTCGTGGGAAAGCCTCAAGGGAAAGCCTCGAGGGAAAGCCACAGATCCCTTGATCCAGGCGAAGGGAAGCGTGACAGTGCTGCTACAGCTCGGGAGGAAAGCACACGTGCATGCCCCCTCTCGAGACGATGACTGACTCCCCTGGGGAGACTCCAGAAGTACCCCAAGATCCATGTCAGCACTGGAGAGGAATCCTCAGGTTCCGGCACCAACTCCACACAAGGTCTTAGGCCCAGGCTTCGACGGGAGAGGAATCCCGAGAGGCCCCCGAGGAACACGCATGGGGACTGGCCTTTCCTGAGGCCACCAGAGTGGGTCCCTGAGGTCCCCGTCGTAAGTCGAGAGCACCTGCCACAACTCGAGAAAATCCAGGAGGTTCTCCCCTCCAGGCGAGATGAGGCCCATTTCGGCTGAGACAACTAGGGGGTAATCAGACTTAAACTCTGGAACTTCCAAAAGGGTCCTTCACACCCTTGCTGCAACTCAAGAAGTTCCCCCGACATACCCGTCTCCACTCAAGAGGAACCCGAGCATCCCGCCCATATCCAGAGTGGCCCCATTTCCGCCTGCTAGCTCGAGAGGAGGGATCCTTTTCCTGCGTGGTCCTGAAAGAATTCCTAGCGTTCCCGTCTCATCTCAAGAGGAGGCGCTCTCCACAGTAAAGGCGAGAGGAACTCCAGTATCAGGCCCCATTCCCAGAGTCCCCCAGATGTCTCAGTCCATTCCAAGGAAACCTGTTTTCCCTGCACTGCCTCCACTTTCAAGCCGAGGATCGACTCACACCGGGATGGCAGGTTGGACAGCCCTGTGGGAAAGCCTCGTGGGAAAGCCTCGTGGGAAAGCCTCGAGGGAAAGCCACAGATCCCTTGATCCACGAATAGGGAAGCGTGACACTGCGGCTACAGCTCGGGAGGAAAGCGCACGTGCATGCCCCCACTCGAGACGAGGACTGACTCCCCTGGGGAGACTCCAGAAGTACCCCAAGATCCATGTCAGCACTGCAGAGGAAACCTCAGGTTCCGGCACTGACTCCACACAAGGTCTTAGGCCCCGGCATCGACGGGAGAGGAATCCCGAGAGGCCCCGAGCAATTCGCATAGGGAGTGGCCTTTTCTGAGGCCCCCAGAGCGGGTCGTTGAGGTCCCCGTCGTAAGTCGACAGCAACTGCCCTATCTCGAGAAAATCCAGGAGGTAGTCCCCTCCAGGCGAGATGAGGCCCATTTCCGCTGAGGCGACTGGAAGCTAATCACCCCTAATCTCTGGAACTTCCAAAGGGTCCTTCACAGCCTTGCTGCAACTCAAGAAGTTCCCCGACATACCCGTCTCCACTCAAGAGGAAGCACGAGAGTCCCGCCCACATCCAGAGGGCCCCGTTTCCGCCTCCTAGCTCGAGAGGAGGGATCCTTTCCTTTCGTGGTCGGCAAAAAATTCCCGGCGTTCCCGTCGCATCTCAGGAGGAGGCGCTCTCCACAGGAAAGGCGAGAGGAAATCCAGGGTCGTGCCACCATTCCCAGAGTCCCCAAGATGTCTCAGTCCATTCCAGGGAAACCTGTTTTCCCTGCATTGCCTCGACATTCAAAGCCGTGGATCGACTCACATCACGGTGGCACGTGGGACAACCATGTGGGAAAGCCTCGTGGGAAAGCCTCGTGTGAAAGCCTCCAGGGAAAGCCACAGATCCCTTGATCCACTGGAAGGGAACGTGACACTGCTGCTACAGCTCGGGAGGAAAGCGCACGTGCATGCCACCAATCGGGACGAGGACTGACTCCCCTGCGGAGACTCCAGAAGTACCTCAAGGTCCATGTCAGCACTGGAGAGGAATCCTCAGGTTCCGGCACCGAATCCACACAAGGTCTTAGGCCCCGGCATCGGCGGGAGAGAAATCCCGAAATGCTCCCGAGCAACTCGCATGGGACTGGCCTTTCCTGAGGCCACCAGAGGGGGTCCCTGTGGTCCCCGTCGTAAGTCGAGAGCACCTGCCGCAAAGTCGAGAAAATCCAGGAGGTTGTCCCCTCCAGGCGAGATGAGGCCCATTTCCCTGAGGCGACTGGAAGCTAATCACCCCTAATCTCTGGAACTTCCAAAGGGTCCTTCACAGCCTTGCTGCAACTCAAGAAGTTCCCCGACATACCCCGTCTCCACTCGAGAGGAAGCACGAGAGTCCCGCCTACATCCAGAGGGGCCCCTTTCCGCGTCCTAGCTCGAGAGGAGGGATCCTTTCCTTTCGTGGTCGGGCAAAGAATTCCCGGGTTCCCGTCGCATCTCAAAGAGGAGGCGCTCTCCACAGGAAAGGCGAGAGGAACTCCAGGGTCGTGCCACATTCCCTGAGTCCCCAGATGTCTGAGTCCATTCCAGGGAAATCTGTTTTCCCTTCACTGCCTCGACTTTAAAGCCGAGGATCGACTCACACCACAGTGGCACTTGGAAAAACCTGTGGGAAGCCTCGTGGAAAGCGTCATGGGAAAGTCTAGAAGGAAAGCCACAATCCCTTATTCCACGAAAAGGGAAGCATGACACTGG
>NW_017191754.1:0-10637 GCF_001704415.2 Capra hircus
GGAATACCCAGCAGGTAAAGGAAACAGGATAAATGCCACCAAACCAAACAAAAAGAGAGAAGAGATAGGGAATCTACCTGATAAAGAATTCCAAATAATGATAGTGAAAATGATCCAAAATCTTGAAATCAAAATGGAATCACAGATAAATAGCCTGGAGACAAGGATTGAGAAGATGCAAGAAATTTAACAAGGACCTAGAAAATAAAAAAGAGTCAATATATAATGAATAATGCAATAAATGAGATAAACACTCTGGAGGCCAAACAAATAGTAGAATAACAGAGGCAGAAGATAGGATTAGTGAAGTAGAAGATAGAATGGTAGAAATAAATGAATCAGAGGAAAAAAGAAAAATGAATTAAAGAAATGAGGACAATCTCAGAGACTCCAGGACAATAAAAAACCTCCAACATTCGAATATAGGAGTCCAGAAGAAGAAGACAAAAAGAAAGACCATGAGAAAAAACTTGAGGAGATAATAGTTGAAACTTCCCTAAAATGGGGAAGGAAATAATCACCAAGTCAAGAAACCCAGAGAGTCCCAAACAGGATAAACCCAGGGTGAAACACCCCAAGACACATATTAATCAATTAACAAAGATCAAACACAAAAGACAAATATTAAAAGCAGCAAGGGAAAAAAACAACAAATAACACACAAGGGATTCCCATAAGGATAACAGCTGATCTTTCAATAGAAACTCTTCAGGCCAGGAGGGAATGGCAAGACATACTTAAAGTGATGAAAGAAAATAACCTACAGCCCAGATTACTGTACCCAGCAAGGATCTCATTCAAATATGAAGGAGAAATCAAAAGCTTTACAGACAAGCAAAAGCTGAGAGAATTCAGCACCACCAAACCAGCTCTCAACAAATGCTAAAGGATATTCTCTAGACAGGAAACACAAAAAGGGTGTATAAACCGAACCCAAAACAATAAAGTAAATGGCAACGGGATCATACTTATCAATAATTACCTTAAAATGTAAATGGGTTGAATGCCCCAACCAAAAAGACAAAGACTGGCTGAATGGATACAAAAACAAGACCCCTATATATGTTGCCTACAAGAGACCCACCTCAAAACAAGGGACACATACAGACTGAAAATGAAGGGCTGGAAAAAGATATTCCATCGCAAATAGAGACCAAAAGAAAGCAGGAGTAGCAATACTCATATCAGATAAAATAGACTTTAAAACAAAGGCTGTGAAAAGAGACAAAAGAAGGACACTACATAATGATCAAAGGATCAATCCAAGAAGAAGATATAACAATTATAAATATATATGCACCCAACATAGGAGCACTACAATATGTAAGACAAATGCTAACAAGTATGAAAGGGGAAATTAACTAATAACACAATAATAGTAGGGAGACTTTAATACCCCACTCACACCTATGGATAGATCAACTAAACAGAAAAATTAAACAAGGAAACACAAACTTTAAATGATACAATAGACCAGTTAGACCTAATTGATATCTATAGGACATTTCACCCCAAAACAATGAATTTCACCTTTTTCTCAAGCACACGGAACCTTCTCCAGGATAGATCACATCCTGGGCCATAAATCTAGCCTTGGTAAATTCAAAAAAATTGAAATCATTCCAAGCATCTTTTCTGACCACAATGCAGTAAGATTAGATCTCAATTACAGGAGAAAAACTATTAAAAATTCCAACATATGGAGGCTGAACAACATGCTGCTGAATAACCAACAAATCACAGAAGAAATCAAAAGAAATCAAAATATGCATAGAAATGAATGAAAATGAAAACACAACAACCCAAAACCTGTGGGACACTGTAAAAGCAGTGCTAAGGGGAAAGTTCATAGCAATACAGGCATACCTCAAGAAACAAGAAAAAAGTCAAATAAATAACCTAACTCTACACCTAAAGCAACTAGAAAAGGAAGAAATGGAAAAGAACCCCAGGGTTAGTAGAAGGAAAGAAATCTTAAAAATTAGGGCAGAAATAAATGCAAAAGAAACAAAAGAGACCATAGCAAAAATCAACAAAGTCAAAAGCTGGTTCTTTGAAAGGATAAGCAAAAATTGACAAACCACTAGCAAGACTCATCAAGAAAAAAGGGAGAAAAAATCAAATCAATAAAATTAGAAATGAAAATGGAGAGATCACAACAGACAACACAAAAATACAAAGGATCATAAGAGACTACTATCAGCAATTATATGCCAATAAAATGGACAACTTGGAAGAAATGGACAAATTCTTAGAAAAGTACAACTTTCCAAAACTGAACCAGGAAGAAATAGAAAATCTTAACAGACCCATCACAAGCACAGAAATTGAAACTGTAATCAGAAATCTTCCAGCAAACAAAAGCCCAGGTCCAGATGGCTTCACAGCTGAATGCTACTAAAAATTTAGAGAAGAGCCAACACCTATCCTATTTAAACTCTTCCAGAAAATTGCAGAGGAAGGTAAACTTCCAAACTCATTCTATGAGGCCACCATCACCCTAATACCAAAACCTGACAAAGATGCCACAAAAAAAGAAAACTACAGGCCAATATCACTGATAAACATAGATGCAAAAATCCTCAACAAAATTCTAGCAATCAGAATCCAACAACACATTAAAAGGATCATATATCATGACCAAGTGGGCTTTATCCCAGGGATGCAAGGATTCTTCAGTATCTGCAAATCAATCAATGTAATTCACCACATTAACAAACTGAAAAATAAAAGCCATATGATTATCTCAATAGATGCAAGAAGGCCTTTGACAAAATTCAACATCCATTTATGATAAAAACTCTCCAGAAAGCAGGAATAGATGGAACACATCTCAATATAATAAAAGCGATATATGACAAACCCACAGCAAACATTATCCTCAATGGTGAAAAATTGAAAGCATTTCCCCTAAAGTCAGGAACAAGACAAGGGTGCCCACTTTCACCACTACTATTCAACATAGTTTTGGAAGTTTTGGCCACAGCAATCAGAGCAGAAAAAGAAATAAAAGGAATCCAAATTGGAAAAGAAGAAGTAAAACTCTCACTGTTTGCAGATGACATGATCCTCTACATAGAAAACCCTAAAGACTCCACCAGAAAATTACTAGAGCTAATCAATGAATATAGTAAAGTTGCAGGATATAAAATCAACACACAGAAATCCCTTGCATTCCTATACACTAATAATGAGAAAAAAGAAATTAAGGAAACAATTCCATTCACCATTGCAAAAAAGAATAAAATACTTAGGAATATATCTACCTAAAGAAACTAAAGACCTATATATAGAAAACTATAAAACACTGGTGAAAGAAATCAAAGAGGACACGAAATATACCATGTTCCCGGTCTCCTAAGTATTATTATGTTCGTTGCAATGTGAATGGAATTGTTTTGTTTCTCATTATTATATAGGAATGCAAGGGTTCTGTGTGTTGTGTATTGTTCTAGTAATTTTCTGGTGGAGTCTTTAGGTTTTCTATGTAGAGGATCATGTCATCTGCAAACAGTGAGAGTTACTACTTCTCTTTTTTCCAATTTGGATTCCTTTTATTTCTTTTCTGCTCTGATTGCTGTGGCCAAAACTTCCAGAACTATGTTGAATAGTAGTGGTGAAAGTGGGCACCCTTGTCTTGTTCCTGACTTTAGGGGAAATGCTTTCAATTTTTCACCATTGAGGATAATGTTTGCTGTGGGTTTGTCATATATAGCTTTTATTATGTTGAGGTATGTTCCTTCTATTCCTGCTTTCTGGAGAGTTTTTATCATAAATGGATGTTGAATTTTGTCAAAGGCTTTCTCTGCATCTATTGAGATAATCATATGGCTTTTATTTTTCAATTTGTTAATGTGGTGAATTACATTGATTGATTGTGGATATTGAAGAATCCTTGCATTCCCTGGGATAAAGCCCACTTGGTCATGGTGGTATGATCTTTTTAATGTGTTGTTGGATTCTGATTGCTAGAATTTTGTTAAGGATTTTTGCATCTATGTTCATCAGTGATATTGGCCTGTAGTTTTCTTTTTTTGTGGCATCTTTTGTCAGGTTTTGGTATTAGGGTGATGGTGGCCTCATAGAATGAGTTTGGAAGTTTACCTTCCTCTGCAATTTTTCTGGAGAGTTTGAGTAGGATAGGTGTTAGCTCTTCTCTAAATTTTTGGTAGAATTCAGCTGTGAAGCCTTCTGGACCTGGGTTTTGTTTTGCTGGAAGATTTCTGATTACAGTTTCAATTTCCGTGCTTGTGATGGGTCTGTTAAGATTTTCTATTTCTTCCTGGTTCAAGTTTTGGAAAGTTGTACTATTTCTAAGAAGTTGTCCATTTCTTCCACGTTGTCCATCTTATTGGCATATAATTGCTGATAGTAGTCTCTTATGATCCTTTGTATTTCTGTGTTGTCTGTTGTGATCTCTCCATTTTCATTTCTAATTTTATTGATTTGATTTTTCTCCCTTTGTTTCTTGATGAGTCTTGGCTAATGGTTTGTCAATTTTGATTTATCCTTTCAAAGAACCAGCTTTTGCTTTGTTGATTTTTGCTATGGTCTCTTTTGTTTCTTTTGCATTTATTTCTGCCCTAATTTTTAAGATTTCTTTCCTGTCTACTAAACCCTGGGGTTCTTCATTTCCTTCCTTTTCTAGTTGCTTTAGGTGTAGAGTTAGGTTATTTATTTGACTTTTTCTTGTTTCTTGAGGTATGCCTGTATTGCTATGAACTTTCCCCTTAGCACTGCTTTTACAGTGTCCCACAGGTTTTGGGTTGTTGTGTTTTCATTTTCATTTGTTTCTATGCATATTTTGATTTCTTTTTTTGATTTCTTCTGTGATTTGTTGGTTATTCAGCAGTGTGTTGTTCAGCCTCCATATGTTGGAATTTTTAATAGTTTTTCTCCTGTAATTGAGATCTAATCTTACTGCATTGTGGTCAGAAAAGATGCTTGGAATGATTTCAATTTTTTTGAATTTACCAAGGCTAGATTTATGGCCCAGGATGTGATCTATCCTGGAGAAGGTTCCGTGTGTGCTTGAGAAAAAGGTGAAATTCATTGTTTTGGGGTGAAATGTCCTATAGATATCAATTAGGTCTAACTGGTCTATTGTATCATTTAAAGTTTGTTTCCTTGTTAATTTTCTGTTTAGTTGATCTATCCATAGGTGTGAGTGGGGTATTAAAGTCTCCCACTATTATTGTGTTATTGTTAATTTCCCCTTTCATACTTGTTAGCATTTGTCTTACATATTGTGGTGCTCCTATGTTGGGTGCATATATATTTATAATTGTATCTTCTTCTTGGATTGATCCTTTGATCATTATGTAGTGTCCTTCTTTGTCTCTTTTCACAGCCTTTGTTTTAAAGTCTATTTTATCTGATATGAGTATTGCTACTCCTGCTTTCTTTTGGTCTCTGCATGGAATATCTTTTTCCAGCCCTTCACTTTCAGTCTGTATGTGTCCCCTGTTTTGAGGTGGTCTCTTGTAGACAACATATATAGGGGTCTTGTTTTTGTATCCATTCAGCCAGTCTTTGTCTTTTGGTTGGGCATTCAACCCATTTACGTTTAAGGTAATTATTGATAAGTATGATCCCGTTGCCATTTACTTTATTGTTTTGGGTTCGTTTATACACCCTTTTTGTGTTTCCTGTCTAGAGAATATCCTTTAGCATTTGTTGGAGAGCTGGTTTGGTGGTGCTGAATTCTCTCAGCTTTTGCTTGTCTGTAAAGCTTTTGATTTCTCCTTCATATTTGAATGAGATCCTTGCTGGGTACAGTAATCTGGGCTGTAGGTTATTTTCTTTCATCACTTTAAGTATGTCTTGCCATTCCCTCCTGGCCTGAAGAGTTTCTATTGAAAGATCAGCTGTTATCCTTATGGGAATCCCCTTGTGTGTTATTTGTTGTTTTCCCTTGCTGCTTTTAATATTTGTTCTTTGTGTTTGATCTTTGTTAATTTGATTAATATGTGTCTTGGGGTGTTTCACCTTGGGTTTATCCTGTTTGGGACTCTCTGGGGTTTCTTGGACTTGGGTGATTATTTCCTTCCCCATTTTAGGGAAGTTTTCAACTATTATCTCCTCAAGTATTTTCTCATGGTCTTTCTTTTTGTCTTCTTCTTCTGGGACTCCTATGATTCGAATGTTGGGGCATTTAACACTGTCCTGGAGGTCTCTGAGATTGTCCTCATGTTTTTCTTTTTCCTCCTCTCTGATTTCTACCATTCTATCTTCTAATTCACTAATCCTATCTTCTGCCTCTGTTATTCTACTATTTGTTGCCTCCAGAGTGTTTTTGATCTCATTTATTGCATTATTCATTTATATTGACTTTTTTTTATTTCTTCTAGGTCCTTGTTAAACCTTTCTTGCATCTTTCTCAATCCTTGTCTCCAGGCTATTTATCTGTGATTCCATTTTGATTTCAAGATTTTGGATCATTTTCACTATCATTATTGGAATTCTTTATCAGGTAGATTCCCTATCTCTTCCTCTTTTTTTGTTTTTTGGCATTTATCCTGTTCCTTTACCTGCTGGGTATTCCTCTGTCTCTTCATCTTGTTTATATTGCTGCATTTGGGGTGTCCTTTCTGTATTCTGGAAGTTTGTGGAGTTCTCTTTATTGTGGAGTTTCCTCACTGTGGGTGGTTGTACAGGTGGCTTGTCAAGGTTTCTTGGTTAGGAAGCTTGTGTCAGTGTTCTGGTGGGTGGAGCTGGATTTCTTCTCTCTGGAGTGCAATGAAGTGTCCAGTAATGAGTTATGAGATGTCATGGTTTTGGAGTAACTTTGGGCAGCCTGTATATTGGAGCTCAGGGCTGTGTTCCTGTGTTGCTGGAGAATTTGTGTGGTATGTCTTGCTCTGGAACTTGTTGGCCCTTGGGTGGTGCTTGGTTTCAGTGTAGGTATGGAGGCGTTTGATGAACTCCTGTCAATTAATGTTCCCTGGAGTCAGGAGTTCTCTGGTGTTCTCAGGTTTTGGACTTAAGCCTCCTGCTTCTGGTTTTCAGTCTTATTTTTACAGTAGTCTCAAAGACTTCTCCTTCTATACAGCACCATTGATAAAACATCTAGGTTAAAGATGAAAAGTTTCTCCACAGTGAGGGACACAGAGAGTTCACAGAGTTACATGGGAGAAGAGGGAGGAGGAAGTTAGAGGTGACCCAAATGAGATGAGGTGGAATCAACAGAGGAGAGAGCAAGCTAGCCAGTAATTACTTCCTTATGTGCACTCCACAACTGGACCACTCAGAGATGTTCACAGAGTTATACAGAGAAGAGAAGAGGGAGGAAGGAGACAGAGGTGGCCAGGAGGATAAAAGGGGGAATGAAAAGAGAGAGACAGATCCAGCCAGTAATCAGTTCCCTAGTTTTCCACCGTCTGGAACACACAGAAATTCACAGAGTTGGGTAGAGAGAGAGGGGTTAGTGAGGAGACACAGGTGACCTGGTGGAGAAAAAGGAGAGTCAAAAGAGAGCAGTCAAGCCAGTAATCTTGCTCCCTAGTAAAAATGGGGTACTGAAAATTGGGTTCTTCTACCCCGCGTCTGAGGTCAGGGCGGCCGGGAGGAGACACCCCACATCTGAGGTCAGGGGTGGTGACCCTGAGAGCCACCCTGAGCCCGAGGCCAGGGCTTGCCCGAGGCCAGCCAATGGGAAGGAGTGGTGGCTGCACAGGCGCAGGAGGGCCTAGAGGAGCTATCCCACGTTGAAGGTCAGGAACAGCGGCAGTAAGAAGATACCCTTCCAAGGTAAGGAGCAGCTGTGCTTTGCTGGAGCAGCCGTGAAGAGATACCCCACGCCCAAGGTAAGAGAAACCCAAGTAAGATGGTAGGTGTTGCAAGAGGGCATCAGAGGGCAGACACACTGAAACCATACTCACAGAAAACTAGTCAATCTAATCACACTAGGACCACAGCCTTGTCTAACTCAATGAAACCAAGCCATGCCTGCGGGGCAACCCAAGACGGGCAGGTCATGATGGAGAGGTCTGACAGAACATGGTCCACTGGAGAAGGGAATGGCAACCACTTCAGTATTCTTGCCTTGAGAACCCATGAACAGTAGGAAAAGGCAAAATGATAGGATACAAAAGAGGAACTCCCCAGTCATTAGGTGCCCAATATGCTACTGGAGATCAGTGGAAAAATAACTCCAGTGGATGGGGACTGGTGGATAGAAGCAAAGTCCTGATGCTGTAAAGAGCAATATTGCATAGGAACCTGGAATGTCAGGTCCATGAATCAAGGCAAATTGGAAGTGGTCAAACAAGAGATGGCAAGGGTGAACGTCGACATTCTAGGAATCAGCGAACTAAAATGGACTGGAATGGGTGAATTTAACTCAGATGACCATTATATCTACTACTGCGGGCAGGAATCCCTCAGAAGAAATGGAGTAGCCATCATGGTCAACAAGAGTCCGAAATGCAGTACTTGGATGCAATCTCAAAAATGACAGAATGATCTCTGTTCGTCTCCAAGGCCAAACCATTCAATATCACAGTAATCCAAGTCTATGCCCAACCAGTAATGCTGAAAAAGCTGAAGTTGAACGGTTTTATGAAGACCTACAAGATCTTTTAGAACTAACACCCAAAAAAGATGTCCTTTTCATTATAGGGGACTGGAATGCAAAAGTAGGAAGTCAAGAAACACCTGGAGTAACAGGCAAATTTTGGCCTTGGAATATGGAATGAAGCAGGGCAAAGACTAATAGAGTTTTGCCAAGAAAAATGCACTGGTCATAGCAAACACCCTCTTCCAACAACACAAGAGAAGACTCTACACATGGACATCACCAGATGGTCAACACCGAAATCAGATTGATTATATTCTTTGCAGCCAAAGATGGAGAAGCTCTATACAGTCAACAAAAACAAGACCAGGAGCTGACTGTGGCTCAGATCATGAACTCCTTATTGCCAAATTCAGACTAAATTGAAGAAAGTAGGGAAAACCACTAGACCATTCAGGTATGACCTAAATCAAATCCCTTATGATTATACAGTGGAAGTGAGAAATAGATTTAAGGCCTAGATCTGATAGATAGAGTGCCTGATGAACTATGGAATGAGGTTCGTGACATTGTACAGGAGACAGGGATCAAGACCATCCCCATGGAAAAGAAATGCAAAAAAGCAAAATGGCTGTCTGGGGAGGCCTTACAAATAGCTGTGAAAAGAAGAGGGTGAAAGCAAAGGAGAAAAGGAAAGATAAAGCATCTGAATGCAGAGTTCCAAAGAATAGCAAGAAGAGATAAGAAAGCCTTCTTCAGCGATCAATGCAAAGAAATAGAGGAAAACAACAGAATGGGAAAGACTAGAGATCTCTTCAAGAAAATTAGAGATACCAAGGGAACATTTCATGCAAAGATGGGCCTCGATAAAGGACAGAAATGGTATGGACCTAACAGAAGCAGAAGATATTAAGAAGAGTGGCAAGAATACACAGAAGAACTGTACAAAAAAAGATCTTCACGACCCAGATAATCATGATGATGTGATCACTCATCTAGAGCCAGACATCCTGGAAATGTGAAGTCAAGTGGGCCTTAGAAAGCATCACTATGAACAAAGCTAGTGGAGGTGATGGAATTCCAGTTGAGCTGTTTCAAATCCTGAAAGATGATGCTGTGAAAGTGCTGCACTCAATATGCCAGCAAATTTGGAAAACTCAGCAGTGGCCACAGGACTGGAAAAGGTCAGTTTTCATTCCAATCCCAAAGAAAGGCAATGCCAAAGAATGCTCAAACTACCTACACGTATTCTTAACCGTTGTAAGAGCGGGTCTAAACTGTTTCTTCACCTTAAGTGGCGTAAAGGAGTGAATTCTTTTCATTCTTTCATGGCTGCAGTCACCATCTCTCCAGTATTTTTGGAGCTTCAAAAAAATCAAAGATCTGACACCTATTCCACTGTTTCCCCATCTATTGGCCCATGAAGTGATTGCGCGCCAGATTCCATGATCTTCAGGTTTTTGCTGAATGTTGAGCTTTTAAGGCCAGATTTTTTCACTCTCCACTTTCGCTTTCATCAGAGGCTTTTTTAGTTCCTCTTTCACTTTCTTGCCATCAAGGGGTGTCATCTGGCATATCTTGAGGTTATTGATAATCTTCTCCGACATTCTTGATTCCGCTTGGGTTTCTTCCAGTCCAGCATGTTTCTTCAATAGGGTACTTTGCATTAAGAATTTTAAATGAAGCAGTCGCTGGTGAACAATTATGAGCCTTGACGTACCTCCTTCATATTTTAACCGCAGCTGTTTTTCCAATGTCCAGTTTAACTGTCTGCTTCCTGCACCTGCATACAGATTTCTCAGGAGGCAGGATGAGCGTTGTGTGGTTATCCCATCTCTTTCAGAATTTTCCACAGTTACTGGATCCACACGTCAAGGCTTTTGACATAGTCAAATAAAGCAAAAAATAGATGTTTTACTGGAACTCTTACGATTCATTCCATGATCCAGGCAGGATGATTAGGCAAATTTGTATCTTCTGGTTTCCTCTGCCTTATCGAAAACCGAGCTTGAACATCAGGGAGTTCACAGGTTCATGTAATTTGCTGAATCCTGGCTTAGAGAATTTTAAGAGCATTTACTTTAGTAGCATGAGAGATCGAGTGCATTGTTGCAGTAGTCTT
>NW_017191755.1:0-10637 GCF_001704415.2 Capra hircus
TTTCTCTCGGGGGAGAGCGGACTCTCTTGAGATGCGATGGGAACGCCGGGGAATTCTTTCCCGACCACGCAGGTAAGGATCCCTCCTCTCGAACTAGGAGGCGAATCGGGCTCCTCTGTATGTGGGCGGGACTCTCCTGCTTCCTCTCCACTGGAGACGGGTATGTCGGGAGCTTCTTGAGTTGCAGCAAGGGTGTGAAGGACCCTTTGGAAGTTCCACAGGTTTAGGTGTGATTAGCCTGGATATGGCTCAGCGGAAATCGGGCCTCATCTCGCCTGGAGGGAAGAACAAACTGGATTTTCTCCAGTTGAGGCAGGTGCTCACAACTTACGACCGGGACCTCAGGGACCTGCTCTGGTGGCCTCAGGAAAGACCAGTCCCCATGCGAATTGCTCGGGGCCACTCGGGATTCTCTCCGTCGATGCCGAGTCTAAGACCTTGTGTGGAGATGGTGCCAGAACCTGAGGATTCCTCTCCAGTGCTGACATGGATCTTGGGGTACTTCTGGAGTCTCCCCAGGGGAGTGAGTCCTTGTCTCGAGTGGGGCAGGCACGTGCGCTTTCCTCCCGAGCTCTAGCAGCAGTGATACGCTTCCCTTCGCGTGGATCAAGGGATCTGTGGCTTTCCCTCGAGGCTTTCCCAAGAGGATTTCCCATGAGGCTTTCCGACAGGGCTATCCCACGTGCCACCGTGGTGTGAGTCGATCCTCGCCGTGAAATTCGAGGCAGTGTAGGAAAAACAGTTTCCTCTGGAATGGACTGAGACATCTGGGCGACTCTGTGAATGGTGGCATGACCCTGGAGTTCCTCTCGCCTTTCCTGTGGAGAGCGCTTCCCCTTGAAATGCGAGCGGAATGGCGGGTATTATTTCCTGACCAAGCAGGGAAAGGATCCCTCATGTCGAGCTTCGATACCAAAACGGCGTCTCCTCTGGATGTGGCGGGATCCTCGTGCTTCCTCTCGAGTGGCGACGGGTATGTCGGGGAACTTCTTGAGTTGCAGCAAGGACCCTTTTGAATTTCCAGAGTTTAGGTGTGATGAGCCTCCAGACGCCTCCGAGGAAATGGGCCTCATCTCGCCTGGAGGGGGAGAACCTCCTGGATTTTCTAGAGTTGGGCAGGGTCTCTCGAGTTACGACAGGGACCTCAGGGACCCGCTCTGGTGGCCTCAGGAAAGGCCAGTGCCCATGGGAGTTGCAAGGGGGCCTTTCGGGATTCCTCTCCCGTCGATGCCGGGGGCCTAAGACCTTGTATGGAGTCGATGCCGGAACCTGAGGATTCCTCTCCAGTGCTGACATGGATCTTGGGGTAATTCTGGAGTCTCCCTAGGGGAGTCAGACCTCGACTCGAGTGGGGTCAGGCACGTGCGCTTTCCTCCCGAGCTCCTGCAGGAGTGTTACGCTTCCCTTCATGTGGATCAAGGGAGCAGTGGCTTTCCCTCGATACTTTCCCACGAGGCTTTCCCACAGGGCTGTCCCACGTGCCACCGTGGTGAGAGTCGATCCTTGGCTTGAAAGTCGAGGCAGTGCAGGGAAAACAGTTTTCCCTGGAATGGACTGAGACATCTGGGGGTCTGTGGGAATGGTGGCACGACGCTGGATTTCCTCTCGCCTTCCCTGAGGAGAGCGCCTCCTCTTGAGATGCGACGGGAACGCCGGGAATTCTTTCCCGACCACGCAGCGAAAGCATCCCACCTCTCGAGCTATGAGGCGGAAACGGGGCTCATCTGGATGTGGGCAGGACTCCTGTGCTTCCTCTCGAGTGGAGACGGGTATGTCGGGGAACTTCTTGAGTTGCAGCGAGGGTGTGAAGGACGCTTTGGAAGTTCTAGATGTTAGGTGTGATTAGCCCCAAGACGCCTCAGCGGAAATGGGCCTCATCTCGCCTGGAGGGGAGAATCTCCTGGATTTTCTCCAGTTGAGTCAGCGTGCTCACATCTTACGACCGGGGACCTCAGGGACCTGCTCTGGTGACCTCAGGAAAGACCCGTCCCCATGCGAATTGCTCGGGGCCTCTCAGGATTCCTCTCTTCCGTCGATGCCAGGGCCTAAGACCATTGTGTGGAGATGGTGGCGGGAACCTCAGGATTCCTCTCCAGTGCTGACAAGGATCTTGAGGGACTTCTGGAGTCTCCCCAGGGAAGTCAGTCCTCGTCTCCAGTGGTGGCATGCACGTGCGCTTTCCTCCCGAGCTGTAGCAGCAGTGTCACGCTTCCCCTTGGCGTGGATCAAGGGAATCTGTGGCTTTCCCTCGAGGATTTCCCACTAGGTTTTCCCACGAGGCTTTTCCACAAGGCTGTCCCACGTGCCACCATGGTGTGAGTCATCCTCGGCTTGAAAGTCGAGGCAGTGCCAGGGAAAACAGGTTTCCCTGGAATGGACTGAGATATCTGGGGGACTCTGGGAATGGTGGCACGACCCTGGAGCTCCTCTCGCCTTTCCTGTGGAGAGCGCCTCCTCTGGAGATGCGACGGGAACGCCAGGAATTCTTTCCCGACACACAGCAGAAAGGATACCTCGTCTCGAGCTATGAGGGAGAAATGGGCTCCTCTGGATGTGGGCGGACTCTCTGCTTCCTCTCGAGTGGAGACGGGTATGTCGGGGAACTTCTTGAGTTGCAGCAAGGGTGTGAAGGACCCTTTGGAAGTTCCAGAGGTTACGTGTGATTAGCCTTCGAGACGCCTCAGCGGAAATGGGCCTCATCTAACGCTGGAGGGGAGAATATCCTGGATTTTCTCGAGTTTCGGGCCAGGTGCTCTCGACTTACGACGGGGACCTCAGTGATCCGCTCTGGTGGCCTCAGGAAAGGCCAGTCCCCATGCAAGTTGCTCTGGGGCCTCTCGGGATTCCTCTCCCGTCGAAGCCGGGGCCTAAGTCGTTGTGTGGAGTCGGTGCCGGAACCTGAGGAATCCTCTCCAGTGCTGACATGGATCTTGGGGTACTTCTGGAGTCTCCCAGTGGAGTCAGTACTCGTCTCGAGTGGGGCATGCACGTGCCCTTTCCTCCCGACCTCTAGCAGCAGTGATACGCTTCCCTTCGCGTGGATCAAGGGATCAGTGCCTTTCCCTAGAGGCTTTCCCACGAGGCCTTTCCCACGAGGCTTTCCCACGGGCCTTTCCCACAGTGCTGTCCCACGTGCCACAGTGGTGAGAGTCGATCCTCGGCTTGAAAGTCGAGGCAATGCATGGAAACAGGTTTCCCTGGAATGGACAGAGACATCTGGCTGACTCTGGGAATGGTGGCACTAACCTGGATTTCCTCTCGCCTTTCCTGTGGAGATCGCCTCCTCTTGAGATGCGACAGGAACGCCGGGAATTCTTTCCCGACCACGCAGGAAAGGATCCCTCCTCTCGATCTAGGAGGCGGAAACGGGGCTCCTCTAGATGTGAGTGGGACTCTCGTGCTTCCTCTCCACTGGAGACGGGTATGTCGGGGAGCTTCTTGAGTTGCAGCAAGGATGTGAAGGACCCTTTGGAAGTTCCACAGGTTAGGTGTGATTAGCCTGGATATGGCTAGCAGAAATGGGCCTCATCTCGCCTGGAGGGAAGAACCACCTGGATTTTCTCCAGTTGAGGCAGGTGCTCACAACTTATGACCGGGACATCAGGGACCCGCTCTGGTGGCCTCAGGAAAGGCCAGTCCCCTTTCGAGTTGCTCGGGGGCCTCTCGGGATTCCTCTCCCGTCGATGCCGGGGCCTAAGACCTTGTGTGGAGATGGTGCCAGAACCTGAGGATTCCTCTCCAGTGCTGACATGGATCTTGGGATACTTCTGGAGTCTCCCCAGGGGAGTCAGTCCTTTTCTCGAGTGGGGACATGCACGTGCGCTTTCCTCCCGAGATGTAGCAGCAGTGTCATGCTTCCCTTCGCGTGGATCAATGGATCTGTGGCTTTCCCTCGAGGCTTTCCCAAGAGGATTTCCCACGAGGCTTTCCCACAGGGCTATCCCACGTGCCACCGTGGTTTGAGTCGATCCTCGCCGTGAAATTCGAGGCAGTGCAGGGAAAACAGTTTCCTCTGGAATGGACTGAGACATCTGGGTGACTCTGTGAATGGTGGCTCGACCCTGGAGTTCCTCTCGCCTTTCCTGTGGAGAGCGCTTCCCCTTGAAATGCGAGCGGAATGGCGGGTATTATTTCCTGACCAAGCAGGGAAAGGATCCCTCATCTCGAGCTTCGATACCAAAACGGCGTCTCCTCTGGATGTGGGCGGGACCCTCGTGCTTCCTCTCGAGTGGCGACGGGTATGTCGGGGAACTTCTTGAGTTGCAGCAAGGACCCTTTTGAATTTCCAGAATTTAGGTGTGATGAGCCTCCAGACGCCTCAGAGGAAATGGGCCTTATCTCGCCTGGAGGGGAGAACCTCCTGGATTTTCCAGAGTTGGGCAGGGTCTCTCGAGTTACGACAGGGACCTCAGGGACCCGCTCTGGTGGCCTCAGGAAAGGCCAGTGCCCATGGGAGTTGCAAGGGCGCCTTTCGGGATTCCTCTCCGGTCGATGTCGGGCCTAAGACCTTTTGTGGAGTCGGGGCTGGAACCGGAGGATTCCTCTTCAGTGCTGACATGGATCTTGGCTTACTTCTGGAGTTTCCCCTGGGGAGTCTGTGCTCATCTCATGTGGGGGCATGCACGTGAGCTCTCCTCAGGAACTGTAGCAGCAGTGTCACACTTCCCGTCGCGTGGATCAAGGGATCTGTGGCTTTCCCTCGAGGCTTTCCAACGAGGCTTTCCCACAGGGCTGACCACGTTCCATGGTGTAGTGAGTGGATCCTCGGCGTGAAAGTAGAGTCAGTGCAGGGAAAGCAAGTTCCTCTGGAATGGACTGACATCTGGGGGTCCCTTGGAATTGTGGCACGACACTGGGGTTTCTCTCGCTTTTCCTGTTGAGAGCGCCTCCTCTTGAGATGCGGCGGGAATGGCGGGAATCCTTTCCCGATGAAGCAGTGAAAGGATCCTACCTCTCGAGCTAGGAGGCGGTAACGGGGCTCCTCTGGATGTGGGCGGGACGCTCGTGCTTCCTCTCGAGTGGAGACGGGTATATCCGGGAACTTGTTGAGTTGCAGGAAGGGTGTGAAGGACCCTTTGGAAGTTCCAGAGGGTAGGTGTGATTAGCCTCGAGACGCCTCAGCAGAAAGGAGCCTCACCTCGCCTGGAGGGGAGAACCTCCTGGATTTTCTCGAGTTGCTGCAGGTGCTCTCGACATACGACGGGTATCTCAGGGACCCGCTCTGGTGGCCTCAGGAAAGGCCAGTCCACAAGCGCGTTGCTCGGGGGCCTCTCGGGATGCCTCTCCCATCGATGCCGGGACGTAAGACCTTGTGTGGAGTCGGTGCCTGAACCTGAGGATTCCTCTCCAGTGCTGACATCGATCTTGGGTTACTTCTGGAGTCTCCCCAGGGGAGTCAGTCCTCGTCTCGAGTGGGGGCATGCACGTGCGCTTTTCTCCGAGCTGTAGCAGCAGTGTCACGCTTCCCTATCGCGTGGATCAAGGGATCTGTGGCTTTCCCTCGAGGTTTTCCCACGAGGCTTTCCCACGAGGCTTTCCCACGAGGCTTTCCCACAGGGCTGACCCACGTGTCACCGTTGTGTTAGTCGATCCTCGGCTTGAAAGTCGAGGCAGTGCAGGGAAAACAGGTTTCCCTGGAATGGACTGAGACATCTGGGGGACTCTGGGAATGGTGGCACGACCCTGGAGTTCCTCTCGCCTTTCCTGTGGAGAGCGCCTCCTCTTGAGATGCGAGGGGAATGCCGGGAATTCTTTCCCGACCACGCAGTGAAAGGATCCCTCCTCTCGAGCCATGAGGCGGAAACGAGGCTCCTCTGGATGTGGCTGGACTCTCGTGCTTCCTCTCGAGTGGAGACGGGTATGTCGGGGAACTTCTTGAGTTGCAGCAAGGGTGTGAAGGACCCTTTGGAAGTTCCAGAGGTTAGGTCTGATTAGCCTGGGGACGCCTCAGAGGAAATTGGCCTCATCTCCCCTGGAAGGGAGAACCTCCTGCATTTTCTTGAGTTGGTGCAGATGTTCTCGCGTTACGACGGGGACCTCAGTTACCCGCTCTGGTGGCCTCAGGAAAGGCCAATCCCCATGCGAGTTGCTCGGCGGCCTCTCGGGATTCCTCTCCTGACGATGCCGGGGCCTAAGGCCTTGTGTGGAGTCGGTGCCGGAACCTGAGGATTCTTCTCCAGTGCTGACATGGATCTTGGGGTACTTCTGGAGTCTCCCCAGGGGAGTCAGTCCTCGTCTCGAGTGGGCGCCTGCACGTGCGCTTTCCTCTCGAGCTGTAGCAGCAGTGTCACGCTTCCCTTCGCGTGGATCAAGGGATCTGTGGCTTTCCCTCGAGGCTTTCCCACGAGGCTTTCCCACGAGGCTTTCCCAAAGGGCTGTCCCACGTGCCACCGTGGTGTGATTCAATCCTCGGCTTGAAAGTCGAGGCAGTGCAGGGGAAAACAGGTTTCCCTGGAATGGACTGAGACATCTGCGGGACTCTGGGAATGGTGGCATGACCCTGGAAATCCTCTCGGCTTTCCTGTGGAGAGCGCCTCCTCTTGAGATGCGACGGAAACACCGGGAATTCTTTCCCGACGACGCAGGAAAAGGATCCCTCTTCTCCAGCTAGGAGGCGGAAACGGGGCTGCTCTTGATTGGGCGGGACTCTCGTGCTTCCTCTTGAGTGGAGACGGGTATGTCTGGGAACTTCTTGAGTTGTAGCAAGGGTGTGAAGGCCCCTTTGTAAGTTCCAGAGGTTAGGTGTGATTAGCCTGGGGACGCCGCAGAGGAAATGGGCTTCATCTCGCCTGGAGGGCAGAACCTCCTGCATTTTCTCTAGTTGGTGCAGGTGTTCTCCCGTTATGACGCGGACCTCAGGGACCCCCTCTGGTGGCCTCAGGAAAGGCCAGTCCCCATGCAAGTTGCACGCGACCTCTCGGGATTCCTCTCCCGTCGGTGCCGGGGCCTAAGAAATTGTGTGGAGTCGGTGCCGGAACCTGAGGATCCCTCTCCAGGGCTGACATGGATCTTGGGGTACTTCTGTAGTCTCCCCAGGGGAGTCAGTCCTGGTCTCGAGTGTGGGCATGCAAGTCCGCTTTCCTCCCGAGCTGTAGCAGCAGTGTCACGCTTCCCTTCGCGTGGATCAAGGGTTCTGTGGCTTTCCCTCGAGGCTTTCCCACGAGACTTTCCCACGAGGCTTTCCCACTGGGCTGTCCCACGTGCCACCGGACGTGTGAGTCGACCCTCGGCTTAAAAGTCGAGGCAGTGCAGGGAAAACAGGTTTCCCTGGAATGGACTGAGACATCTGGTGGACTCTGGGAATGGTGGCACGACCCGGGAGTTCCTCTTGCCTTTCCGGTGGAGAGCGCCTCCTCTTGAGATGCGACGGGAACGCCGGGAATTCTTTCCCGACCACGCAGGGAAAGATCCCTCCTCTCGAACTATGAGACGGAAACGGGGCTCCTCTGGATGTGGGCGGGACTGTCGTGCTTCCTCTCGAGTGGAGACGGGTATGTCGGGCAACTTCTTGAGTTGCAGCAAGGGTGTGAAGGACCCTTTGGAAATTCAAGAGTTAGGTGTGATTAGCGTCGAATCGCCTCAGCAGAAATGGGCCTAATCTCGCCTGGAAGGGAGAACCTCCTGGATTTTCTCGAGTTGCGGCTGGTGCTCTCGACTAACGACGGGGACCTCAGGGACCCGCTCTGGTGGCCTCAGGAAGGCCAGTACCCATGCGAGTTTGCTCGGGGCCTCTCGGGATTCCTCTCCCTTCGATGCCGGGCCTTTAGACCTTGTTTGGAGTCGGTGCCGGAACCTGAGGATTCCTCTCCAGTGCTGACATGGATCCTGGGGTACTTCTGGAGTCTCCCCAGGGGAGTCAGTCCACGTCTCGAGTGGGGGCATGCACGTGCGCTTTCCTCCCGAGCTGTAGCAGCATTGTCACCTTCCCTTTGCGTGGATCAAGGGATCTGTGGCTTTCCTCGACGCTTTCCCACGAGGCTTTCCCACGAGGCTTTCCCACAGGGCTGTCCCACGTGCCACCATGGTGTGAGTGGATCCTCGGCTTGAAAGTCGAGGCAGTGCAGGGAAAACAGGTTTCCCTGGAATGGACTGAGACATCTGGGGGACTCTGGGAATGGTGGCACGACCCTGGAGTTCCTCTCGCCTTTCCTGTGGACGAGCGCCTCCTCTTGAGATGCGACGGAACGCCGGGAATTCTTTCCCGACCACGCAGAAAAGGATCCCTCCTCTCCGAACTTGGAGGCGGAAAAGGGGCTCCTCTGGATGTGGCCGGGACTCTCGTGCTTCCTCTCGAGTGGGAGACTGGTATGTTGTGGAACTTCTTGAGTTGCAGCAAGGGTGTGAAGGATCCTTTGGAATTCCAGAGGTTAGGTGTGTTTAGAGTCGAGACGCCTTAGCGGAAATGGGCCTCATCTCTCCTGGATGGAGAATCTCCTGGATTTTTCGAGTTGCGGTACTTGCTTTCGCCTTACGACGGGGAGCACTGGGACCCGCTCTGGTGGCCTCAGGAAAGGCCAGTCCCCATGCGAGTTGCTCGGGGGCTCTCGGGATTCCTCTCCGTCGATGCCAGGGCCTAAGACCTTGTGTGGAGTCGGTGCCTGCCGGGGTCCAGCCCCAGTGGATCCAGGTAATTTGAAGGGTGGACGGCGTTGGCTTGGAAAGACTTGTTTGTTTATTAATGTAAGATTAGATTAAGAAAACTATAGTGTAGTAAGAAGATTAAGTGGAGGAAGAGGGCTGAATAGCTTGGTTTTACGTGGAAGGCCAATAAAATTCCAGACAAGGAATTTGCACCATCTACGTTGGGCCCACCGGCGCCCGCTTGAATATCTAAGGGTGCCTCGCCTTAAGCTCCCTTTCGTGCGGGTCTTAACAGCCGGGGCAAGTAAGTAGACCTGGCGAGCCTCCGCGCCCAGATGGAGATTCAGCCTGAAGTTAAAGTAAAGAGCAGAGAGAGGGAAGGGGAGAGAAGAAGAGAGAGAGAGAGACATGGGGGGAGCCAGAGTCCCAAGAACCAGGCCGAGAGACTAGTTCGAGAAACTGGCCCCATCCTTTATTGTTCAGAAGGCCTTTTATACTTTTGATAAAACACGGAGATCATTGGGTAACACAAAATTATGTAGCGTTCGCAACCCAGATTCTTTCCGTATATCATTTTGTATACAAAAGGTCTCAGGTGATTTACATTATCTTTTGGCCAAGAGGCTTGTTAACACTTTTTGGCTCTCTTCCTTAATGAATGATAATTTTGTTTCCCCTGAAGTGTTTTTTTTTTAATCTGCATCTCCTTAAAGCATTAAAGTTACATCTCTATAGAACAAAGGTGCAGTGGGATATAACAAAGAAGGTACTTAACTCAAAGATCTAATGTTGCTAATACCAGGTCTACTACTTGTTTTTCTATATACCAACTATATCTAAAATAAAGGATATGAAAAATTTGGCAGCAAGCATTGACCCAAAAAATGAAACCTTTAATCAGTCCTATTCTAAAGATTTTGACTCCTCGGAAGCTCCTACATTCCTAGGATGTTTTAAGCTTCCTGTGCCTCCTGCCTCAGGAGGCTTCAAACAATCACATGCGCAGCTGTACGAGTCCTGCAGGCAGGCTAGAAAGCCATCGGAGGGGTTTTGGGATTGAAACACTCTTTCAAATGCAGAAGACTAAAGCCCTGATTTGACTTTTTCCAGAAAATGTCAGAAGAGTGAAAAGCAGAGCACAAAAGCCGGCAGATTTTTGTTGGGGTACGTGCTTAGGAATTTCCAGAGGGATCCCTGAAGTCTGAGCACGCCTTGCGTATGTCAGCTTCCTTCCTCATGACCTTGTCACGGGCGGGATTCCTCACACTGGCTCCCAGCATCTCACCCTGTTTTATTTTAAATAATTAATTATTTATGTTTAAAATCAGGTGCAGTTCTGTCGCGAGATTCCGAATGCTCTGCCGAAGAATCTAGACAATACAGGGAAGAATGATTACGAGGAGCAAGATTATAAAGAGTAGACAGAATAGTCTTTCCAGAAATGAAGTTAGAGAAAGTGTGGAAAAAGTCATTGGCTTCTCCTGAGGTGGTAAAATCTAATCGGGAGTGTTCCAAGGTCTGAATCTGGTTATGCAGTTTCCCTAAGTCTAAACTAATATCTGAGCTGTTCCAAAACACCTAAAACTTGATTTTTTAACATATTGGCATTTACACTTGTTGAGTCAATGACCGCTGCCATAGTAACAATAAGTTATTGTAACACAGCAAGAACATAATTATCATATCAATAAGTTGTTACAGTTACAGGACATCTTTAAAACCACAAAAGAGCAGACATTACTTTGAGGAGTTAAACAAGATGAAAACATCCATGGTTGACAAGTCGCTACATTAGGTACGTAAGTTTTTCTGGAATCATTGGTGAAAAGAAGAACATAAGGAGAGGATAGACAAGCCAAAATAGAGTAATAGAGTCATTTTCTGGTTGGAGTTTGCGCTGCAGCAGCTGTTAGTCCCGCCGGGATCTTGATGTTTCTTTTGGCCTCTTCTGCGCGGTGGGAGCAGCGGCCTTACACCGGCCCTCTGACACTGGCGCTGTAACGGGGCTGCGAGTGCGGTGCACTGGGTTCCGTCAGTCAGGCTGGCCCCCCCCGCAG
>NW_017191756.1:0-21487 GCF_001704415.2 Capra hircus
AAACCCTAGAAACCATAACTGGAACCCCAAACCCCAACCCTCACCCCAAATCCAAACCCCAAACCCCTAAGCCAACCTAAACTGCCAACCCTAACCCGAACCCCCTACCAACCGCGAACCCCTAACCCAAACCCAAAATCCCGAATCCCAAATCCCCAACCCCAACCGAACCTCAAACCCCAAACCCCTAACCCTAACCTCAAACCCCAAACCCCAACTGCGAACCTCTAAACCAATCCGAGAACCCCTAACCTGATCCCCAAACCCCAAACCCAAGCCCCAAACTCAAACCGCGAGCCCCAAACCCCAAACCCTTAACCCGATCCTCAAACCCCAAACCCCAACTGCAAACCCCTAATCTGAACCGAGAACCCATAACCTGATCCCCAAACCCCAAACCCCTAAGCTGAACCTTGAACCCCTAATCGGAACCCCAAACCCCAAACGAGAACCGCGAACCCGGAACCCCAAACCCTGAACTCCAAACCCCAAACCCGAACCCTGAACCCTAACCCGAACCCGAATCCAAACCCTAAGAAGGGAGGGGATTCCCGTAACCCGAACTCTGAACCTGAACCCTAACAAGTTGAGGGGATGCCGGCACCCTAACCCTAACCCTAACCCTAACAATAAAACTCTAAAAGAAAAAGAAACTTTTCTGGCCTAAGCCCCGCCCCTTGCGGTCCCCCATCCGCTCAAAGCAAAAAAGGCAAGCCCGGACTGGAACTTCTGACCCACAAAGCCAGATTGCATGTTTACTCGGCCGTCAGCCTAACCGCTATGCTAACAAAGCCCCCGGGTTTCATGCTGCTCCCAGGCACTCTTCAAGCCTCGGCCCGCCAGGGCAGGCTAATAAAGAACTATGGGCCCCATTAGCGCTCACTTTAAGCCCTAACCGTAACCTGAACCCTGACCCTGACCTGAACCCTAACCCAAACCCGAACTCTAAGAAGAGGGGGGTTCCCCGAATTCTAACCCTAACCCCGAACCCGAACCCGAGCGAGTTGGGGGGTTGCCCGAACCCTAACCCTAAGCTTCACAATAAACCTCTAAAATCAAAAGAAACTTTTCTGGTCTAAGCCCCGCCTCTTGTGGTCCCCCGCCCCCTAAAAGGGAAAGAGTTAAACCCGGGACTTGAACTCCTGACCTACAGACCCTAGTCTGCCTGACTTACCAGCCTGCCTAACCGCTATGCTACAGAGGCTTGCTGTTTCAGGCAGCGCTCCCGGGCCCTCTTCAAGCCTCTGCGCGCGCAGGGTCTGGCTCTATAGAATATCATGGCTGTCCTAGGTCATCTTTGCTTCTTATCCCTAAATCATAGACAGATGAGCTGAGAAAAAGCTTGGTTGTCTCGGTGGGGTGGATCTGCTTGTCCTTGTGTTTCCCCCTGGAGGCAGTCGCGGTCCCGCGGGCCTGGCCTGGCAGGGGGCGTGGGGGCGGGGCGCACCGTGCGCGCCTCGGGGGCGGGCGAGCCTGGGCGGCTGGTCAGGGGCGCGGCTCACGGGAGCGGGTCTGGGGCGGGGGTGAACATGGCGGCGCCTCGGGGCCAGGGGTCCCCAGTTGTGCTCTCAGGGCTCGCCATTGCAGCTGG
The DNA here is from genome assembly GCF_001704415.2 of Capra hircus. Taxonomy (NCBI): domain Eukaryota; kingdom Metazoa; phylum Chordata; class Mammalia; order Artiodactyla; family Bovidae; genus Capra; species Capra hircus. The sequence goes on from NW_017191756.1 coordinate 1,592, forward strand.
GACTGCTCGTTTCGTGGGCTCCTGGGTCCCCGTCGATTGGCATCCAGCGAGCAGAGCGCAGGGCTGTGGACCACAGGTAAGGGAACTCGGACTCGGCGGAGCAGGGAACCATGTCTTCTGCCCTTTGTTTGCAGTCTCGGAGCCGACTGAAATGGCGATCGCAGAAAAGCCTCGCCTTTGGGGCCGAGGGTTTTACCGCTTCACCCCTTTGCATACAGCTCAGACCCGCGCGCTTTTCCCAAGCAGCCGAGTGTATTGCTTCCTACAGGCCTGGAGAGGATAACAGGCAGGAAGGCCAGGGGTCTCCAGACAGAGAAAATAAACTGCAAGTGTCAGACGTTTTTTTCTCTCTCTTAAGAGGCAGGAGGAGACCAAAGAGGGCTGCGGTTTTTTTTTTCTCCATCTTGATACAAATGTAAAAGAAGGTTTCTCTGAAAATTCCTGTGTTGCCATGACAACTCCTGGCTCCACCTGAATTTAACTTTTCTCAAACCTTGAACTAAGGCAATGCATTGTTCTTATGGAAATGTTTGTCTTAAGGTATGTTAATGTCTTCAGGTCAGTTCCCCCTAAGGGCTCAGAACGACTCGACAAACCGGTTTGTCTTACTCATACCTGGTTCTCTTAACCTCTGTGAATGAAACTATATATTTGCTTGGAAATCTGCCTTTCTTCAAGATTCATGTCCATCATTTTCTGGCCTGGGATGACTCATCTGCTGCCAATGTGATCTCAATGCATGCTGTGGGTGAGGGGCCTGGTGCCATTCTCTGAGACATTGTCTTTCTTTCCTTAGCAGACTGCTAGTGGCTGTATAACATCTGGCTAAAGACTAGCAGGGGGTACTCTTTCTTCCCCCTTTTGAATGTCTACGTCAGCAGCTCTCTCGATCTCTTTTCTACTTGAATCAAACTTTTTCACAGAAAACCTCTGAGCCATCAAGCTTCGTCACTTGCCCTGGATTGAATTCTCCTCTGGAGGCCAAGAATGCTGGCATCTTTTGTGGTTTAGCAGCCACCTTTCAGCCTTTTGTAATTCATATTGAATCTTCATTTCAGATGGCAGATGCATTCCACGGTATTGCCAACTGAAGTCTTGTCATCGCTATGGAGTCTCTGTCCATGGGCTTGAGGGTATTTTTCAGCAATCATGTATCATTTCCAGTGTGCCAGTCTTGTCATCCTCATTCCATCCATAGCAAAGTCTTTTATTAATGTTGACGTGATTGAAGGGGAATTGTTTGTTTCAATTCCCTTTCAGATTGTTATTTGCTGGTGTATACAGATAACACTGTGTCGTCATTCATTTGTATCCGTTTGGACAGCTTGATAGTTGTCTTTAGTTTCTTTAATTTCTCATAATTGAAGATGACCCTGGCTCATATATTTACAGTCGCACCCCTAGTCTCAGTCATTTCTTCAAAGAACTGTCCTTTTTTTAACATGACATTATTTTTGACTGTGCTGGGTCTTTATTGCTCCTTTGTCTAGTTGTAGTGAGCAGAGGCTACCTTCTAGTTGCTGTGCCATGGCTTCTCATTGCAGTGCTTTCTCTGTGTGCAGAACTTGGGCTCTGGAGCATGCAAACGTCAAGAGTTGTTCAAGGGCTTCATTGCCCCTGGGCGTGTGGAATCTTCTACACAGGAATTGAACCCGTGTTCCCTGCATCGGTAGGCAGCTTCTTTACCACCAGGCCATCGGAGATGTTTCCTGTTCCCTTTTATTAGAGAATGATATTTAAAACATACATGTAGGAGCTCAATATGCTCAGCTGACAATACATGGAGATATATCTCCATGTATTCCAGCTCACCTTTGAACATATTCAGTTAAAGGTAATTTGTGATGATGTCTCCAACCTGATCCACCACGACATGGACATTGTAACGTTTCCTTTTGTTTATCTGGAACTTTGCCTTCCAATGGTAAGATACCTGGCTTCCACCGCTTGTCATACACAGAATTCAGTGCTTGTCCCACGTGGTTACTGAAAAAAAAAAAAACTGTCAGATTGTCTTTCAAAGGGGGCTCTGCGTGCATCGCACCAGTATCTTGAGTATGTTTTTGTATGATAGTTTACTATCAGTATACCCTCAGTGGCCAGGTGTCTATTTCAGTCGTTACCAATTATGAATGGGCTTGTTTGCTCTAGTGTTCTTGGACAATTCGAGTACAGTTTCTTTGTCAGATGTGCATTTTTTTAGGAAAAGAGTTGTATTGATTGTTGGCTGTGTTGCATCTTTGTGTGTGGGCTTTTCTCTAGTTTTGGTGAGCATGGGCCATAACGAGTGGTTTGCAGGCTTCTCACTGCAGTGTGTCCTCTTGTTGAGGGGCACAGGCTCACGGGCTTCAGTGGCTGCGGCATGTGAACTCGGCATCGTGGCTTCCAGGATCTAGAGCACAGGCTCGGCAGTTGTGGCACACGGGCTCCATAGGATGTGGCATCTTCCCATCCTAGGGATCGCACATGCATCTCCAGCACTGGCAGGTGATTCTTGACTATGGAACCACCAGGGCATATTTGAGATTCTAGTTTTCCACACACGTATCTAGTGAAAGAGGCCAGGATCAAGAGGCATGGCAGCTGGGAATCCTCAGCCACAGCTCTGGTGTGCTATCCAAAGCTCTGGGGCCTTTGGTGAGCAGCTCAGCTTCCCTGGGACTGTTTCCTCCCGTCAGAAATGCCCTGCTTTTGGACTGTAGCCCACCAAGCTCCTCTGTCCCTAGGATTTCTGAGACCAGAGTACTGCAGGTGGTGCCATTTCCTTCTCTGCTGCTGCTGCCACGTCGCTTCAGTCGTGCCTGACTCTGCGCGACCCCATAGACAGCAGCCTACCAGGCTCCTCTGTCCCTGGGATTCTCCAGGCAAGAACACTGGAGTGGGTTGCCATGTCCTCCTCCAGTACATGAAAGTGAAAAGTGAAAGTGAAGTCACTCAGTGAAGTCGTGTCCGACTCTTAGTGACCCCGGGGTTGCAGCCTACCAGGCTCCTCTGTCCGTGGGATTCTCCAGGCAATGGTACTGGAGCGGGCTGCCATTGCCTTGTCTGATTTCCTTCTCTGCAAGATAGCGTTTGGAAGCTCTTTTCTCCTGGATATTGCTTTTGATGAAAGGAAGGGGTTCCCTTCCAGGGCTTGAGAGTGAGTTCTTGTCTGACACTGGGCAATGAGTTGTCTGAGGAGAGGAGTGCTGTCCAAGCGAGAGGCTTCATTGGGAAGGGCTGCCGGGGTGGAGGGCAGGAGGGTGAGGGAAACGGAGAGAACCACTCTGTCACGTGGCTCGCACTCTCAGGTTTTATGGTCATCGGGTTCATTTCTGGTTTGTCTCTTGCCAGGCATTCTGAATTGGGATCCTTCTTGGGGGCACACGCATCACTCAGCCGAGATGGATTCCAGCGAAGTGCATCCTGGGAGGTTGGTAGGACCTCTGAACTGGAGCCTCCCATCTCCTGACCTCTCCAGAATTCTGGTTGGTGGTAGCTTGTTCGTTCCTTGTTCCTTCCCAGGACCTCCTGTTGTGAGATGACTCCTGCAAGTGTTTTCTTTTCTCTGTTGCCTGGCCAGGGGTGGGGTGTCCGTGGTTCATTTAGCAGTTTCTTTTTGGTTCTCTCGAGTAAGGTCCTCCACAGGGTAAATGTAATGAAAATGATAAAAAGGCAATGTGTTAACTCATTTGTATTCATAATTGGGTAAGTTGGCTTGTTTTGTGTATGTTAGACCTGATCACCAGACCGAAGGTCATGTAGAACGTTTTGTAGTTTTCTAAAATTTCAATAGTTTTTAAAAATGGAGTTACCTTGTTGCCAAAGTTTGTGTGTATGTTCATATTTTTTTAAACAGTTATTTCTTTTTAGTTGATTGATCATTGCTTTACAATATTGGTTTGATTTGTCATACATCCACATGAATTGACCATAGGTGTACCTATGTCCTCTTGCTCTGGAATCTCCCTCCCACCTCGCACGCATTCCCACCTCTCTAGGTTACTACTGAGCCCCAGTTTGAGTTCCCTGAATCATACAGCAAATTCCCATTGGTTGTCTATTTACAAAGGTTGGTGTACCTGCATCCATGCTGCTCTCTCCATTCATCTCACCCTCTCCCTCTTGTTCCCCACCCTCAGTCTGGTAAGTCTGTTCTCTATGTCTGCACCTCCATTGCTGCTCTGTGAACAGACTCGTCAGTACCATCCTTCTAGATTCCATGTTTTTCTCTCTTTGACTGACTTCCCTCCCCTTTATATAGAACAAACTCACATGTGTTCCTTTTTATGGCTGCATTCCATACAGGCTCTGATTGTTCCTTAGCCATGTTTTGCGGAGGGTCATGGAGCTATTCTGCTCCATTTCAGTTTGGGCTTCCAGTCTGAGTGCTCGCAGCAGAGCTGCTTCTGGGTGAGCCCTCTGAGGTCTGTGAGCGCGGGCTGCCCGCTCTTCTCCTGTGGCCCGCAGGGGGGCGCCAAAGCCCCCTCTGACCCGCGGGCGCAGGACGCTTTGCCTTTAGGCTCTGCCCGTGAGCAGCTGGCGGGAGCTTTGTCTCCTCAGGACCATCAGGGCTCAGGCTTCTGGATAACAGGCTGCATCCAGGCTGAGAGGAGCAGGGTTGCCTCAGTGCCCACCAGCAGGGAGGCCGCTGCAAGAGCGAAAAATGAGGACGGAGTAGACGTTTCCTGTGTCCAGCTGAGGGCTGACTGGAGGTCCATCTCGGAGGACTCAGGGGGAAAGAGCTCCGTGTGCAAAGCGGCTGGGTTTTCAGTTACGATTTGCGTTAGATGATGTAGAGGATGAACACTGATGTTCTTCCGTGTAGGTGGGCCGTTTTCCTGTCACTGTTTCTTGAGAAGACTGTCCTTTCCTCTTCGCTCGTTCCTGGTTTGATTTTCAGGAACTGACCATGTACATGTGGGTTCGTTTCTGGGCTCTCTATTCTCTCCTGGAGTCCATGTGTCTGTGTTCCTGCCAGTTCCTCACTGTGGTGGTCACTACAGCTCCGTGATGTAGTTTGAAGAGGGATAGGAAGATGCCTCCAGCTGTGTTCCTCTTTCTCAGAGTCTTTTTGGCCGTTTAAGGTCCTGGTCAACAGTAGCAGTCTAATATGAGGAATATTTCTATTTCTGTGAAAAATGCCATTGAATGTTATTTTGTGATTGCAGTCCGTGTATTTGTTGATGACTTTGGTTGGAATGGACCTTTTAATTCCTCATTGTTCCAGTGCATGAGCGTGGAATAGTTTTCTGTGTATTTGTGTTTTCTTTGGTTTCTTTATCAGTGCTTTCTAGTTTTCTGACTACTGGTCTTTTATGTTCTTGATTAAGTTTGTTGCTAGATGTTTTATTTAAGTGGGAGTTTCTTAATTTTTTTTTCTGATTGTTATGAGTGTCTAGAAATGCAAGTGATTTTTGGACTGTAAATGGTAGTCTATTATATGATTGTAAATTGATCCCAAATGATTCAGCTTTACTGAAAGTAGTCTAACAACATTTTGTGAAGTGATGTGGAACGTTTTATCTGTAACATCTGTTTCTCCTGCAGTAGGTCATCCAGAGGACCCAAGACATGGTGGTTACTAAGAGACTTCCCACAGTACTTCTTCATTCCACGTGGACTCCTTCAAGGGCAGTGAGCATCGCAGCTTCCCTTGAACTTCGTCTGGGTAAGTCTTGGCCTGTATCAGAAAGCTTCCTGCCTGTCTACTCTAAATTTCTTTTGTGGTATTGACATGGTTGTTTTGAAACCTAGTATACTTTCCAGTCATTTAAAATGTACAGAAAATGCCTAGCAATGGGAACAAGTGCTAGCATTTGCCACATCATCTAAAAGACTCTATGTGTTTTATGCCAAAATGCGGTACCTTCTGCAGAACCAGCACATAATCTCCAAAATCAGGAAATCATATGTATCTACGTTATAATGTAATCCACCGCCCCACTTCCACTTTGCAATGTTCAAGTGTATGAATATATCTTTTGTTTTCCATCTTCATCCTTTTTTCTTTATTTAGAGTGTTACTGAGATTTTCAGTTATTTGGACAAACTTGATGGATTGAAAGCAGAACATGGTGAATAAGGGTTCTGGTGGCCTTTTCTATGTGGATTTTTTTTTCACTGAAGATGGTTTGAATATTTATTCGTGTTGTAACATGTATGAATCCTGCATTCTTTCTCCCCCCATAGTAATGAAAAATCAATACCTATGCCATTTACCATTTAGATATTTGTAAGCATACAGTGTTGTAGCAGACAACCTTTTCTTGTTTTGCAAACCAGTTTAATAATGTGCACCTTGTGCGTGCTTTGGACAAACTCAGGAAACTGAGTCAGTGACTGAAATGGCCCAAGATATCACCTTAGATTCCATCTTCATCTGAAAAACAAAAACAGGCACTTCCTGGTGGTCCAGTGGCTGAGACTGGACACTCCCAAAGAAGGAGGCCCAGGTTCATTTCCTGATCCAAGAACTAGATCTCCCATGCCACAACAGAGAATTTGCATGCTGTAGCTAAATATCTGGCTTGCCTCAATGAAGGTTGACCTGGCGCAGCCAAATGAAAACAGAAACAAATATTTAAAAAAATACAACCAAAGGAAAGGAAGGGTATGGTGGCTGTGCAGATTTACGGGCTTAGCTTTCCCTATCGATAGAAAAGAAAAAAGAGTTTCAAAAGACTGTGTCTCATCCTTCTATCTGGCATATAGAGAGGATTCCTTTGAAATGAGATTTCTCTGGTAAATGTGACTCACAGAAGAGCTGTCTTGAACTTGGGTTTCAGAGATGATCATGTGTCCTCTAAAAAAATAAAAGTTAATTGGGTCCAACTAATCCTCATGCTGAGGTGGTATATTTTGTGGTAGCATTTGCTCCCCTTCACTTTGCATGTATCCCCATTTGTTTACACTGTCATCTACTGAAGACATCCTGATATTTGAAAGTTGTAGTGATTACCAAGTCGAGCTGTTGTATATAATCATGCGATCCTTTTTTGTCTGGACATGTTTTCAAAGCTGTTTAGTAAGTGCCTGGACATGAAGGATTCAGGTCACAGGTGAGCCTTGTTTAGCTGTGGAAAAATCCAGCTATGTTTCTCTGTGGCTTGTGGGATCTTCTGGGGTAAGGGATCGAACTAGAGTGTCTTGCATTGTCAAGGCAGATTCTTTACCACTGAGCCACCGGAGAAGCTGTGCCCTACCCCCTTTTCTTGAGTTGACTGGATCTAATAGGTGTGCAGTGCTACCTCACTGTTATTTTAGTTTGTCATTTCCTAATGCTATGTGGTTTTGAGTCTTTTTGATAGGCTTATTTACTATCTTTATATTTTTGTAGGCCAGGTGTTTAGGTGTATACATATTTTATGAGATTGTTCTAGATTTTTTGGTATATTTGGAGAACAATCCTTTATCAGATATCTATTTTATAAATATAGTTTCCTGTGGCTTGTGTTTAAGTTTTGTGAATAAGGTTTTTCACCGTTTCAATTTCTAATTTTTAAAGTTGATGTTATATGTGTTTTCTATCCTTTTTTGGATAGCCTTTAGTGTGTTGTTGTTGTTGTTAAATTTTATAAGCAGAAGTGAGGTACCGTAGATACCAGTTTTAAGCTAAGCTGAGGTGCCACAGATACAGTTTTGCCTTTTGTCTGTTGAGAAGTTTGAGTGAGTTTGGTGTACACTGTAACATTATGTCTACATTCATTTGACTGGATATAGCTTCCAGTTATTTGTCTAATTGGTTTTGGAGATATGATGGGAAGTCAGTTTTTCCAAGGGAAACTGAGGTCCATGAAACATGAACTCTTTTCGATCGTCGGAATCACTTTCTGCTATTTCTGACAGATTTGACTTGTTTGGATATCTCATATGAGCGGAATCACAGAACGTTTGTCTTTTTTTGGTCTGGTTTATTTCACTTAATCTAATGACCATAAGGTTTGTCCACATTGTCGCATTGTCAGAATTACTGACTTTGAAGGGGCCGAATCAGATTCCATTGTGTGTATACCACAGTTTGTTTATGGAATTGGCTGCCATGGACACTTCGATTGCTTCTGTTTGTTTGCCAGTGTGAATCATGCTGTTGTGAGTATGACGGAAGGAGTATCCATTTTTTTCAGCCCCCTTTCCCAATCCTTTTGGGTACATAGCATGAATTGGAATCGAACTATGTATTTCTTCCACGTGTTCGTTTTGGAGTCATTTGTGTAATGTCTTGCAGAGTGGCAGCACCATTTAATGTACTTTTTTGTATGGTGGAATACCGTTCAAGCTTCTGAATATACCTTGCGTTGCATATTCAGTCTCCCACCAACGGACACTTGAATGAGTTCTACCTTTGAGCTATTGTGAATGTCACTATGAATATTTGTGTACCAGTTTTTGTTTGAATTATTAACAAATACATTACCATATATAAAAGAAGCCACAAGGACCTACTGTACAGTTTAGGAAACTATTAAATATCTTTATGATGATGTATAATGCAAGAGAATCTCCAAAGGAATATATGAAAAGCACATAATAACCATGATATTTATTGTGGCAACACTATGAGTTATCATAGCACTACTCAACGTGTATTTATACATGTCACTAAAATATTTACATCTGTAAGGATATTATAAAAAATTATATAAAAAATCAAGAATTCAAACAGAGAATAAATAAACTTCCTGTCATTGCTCGTCATCATTTATACACTCATACTACCTGTAACACTCATTGTATAAGTGCTGGACTAGCAATTGACATTCTTGTAAACCAAGAGATTGTGAAGGTGTAAGGAAATATAGCTTATTGAATTCCTTAATGAAGGATTCTAGAACTCTATGTCCATGAAGTGAATGAAATTCCGTTTTAGTGAGCCACATTCTTACTAGAGTGATGAGCCTCCACCCCACCCAACGTTAGTTCACAATGAAATCCTGCAGTCCTCTGGCCTCAATGTCTGCTTCCTGCTACCGAGAAAGAAAAGATGAGGAAGTCCTGACAAAACCGATGCTATTTTTCTTTTTCTGATTTGTATTTTATCGCAGGGCCTGGCAAAAAGAGGGCCCAACCTGTTTTTAGAGTTCCATCCCAAGGGTTCCTCCGGCATGTTCCCTATGTTGACAAACTGCTGATTATTTTCAACAAAGGACAATGATCTGCACTTGACTATCTGTTGCTTGAGCTGGAATAGCAGGCATCCCTTGTAGTGCAGTCGTTCATGCGGAAGTAGACATCCCTGAAGCAATAGTATAAGAGGAACACATTTATCATGTAGACATCGCATCCCATGCATTTGTAATAATTTTTCAGTTATACCCATCATCATCGGAGGAACTGACTTGTCCCAGTAATAACGAGAGGACCCAGTAGAACGGTTCCTTGACTTATGAGTACTTCCTATGAGTACCCTTATGAGTCCTTCTTCCAATGTTGTTTCTCCTAGTTTGGTCATGAACAGTAGAAGCTGATGGCAGTGGTCCTTGAAATGTATGTCGATTCCCAGGTGGCGCAGTTGATCAAGAAATACTCTGCCTACCAGTGCAGGAGGTGGAAGTGATGTGGGTTTGATCCCTGGTTCAGGAAGATAACAATTCATACACATGTTTTCTGGGAACCAGTTTGATACTCATGAGTTTTTTCTTCTGTATCCAGAAAAACAAATGCTGTTCAAGGACACTGAAAGAACCCTGATTTCGAAAATCAGATCTGTATTGTGAACAATGCTTCGATATCCGTGAGTCGAAGCATAGTATTATGCCTATCATCCTTGTATTTCCCTCAGTGAAATATGTTGAGGAAAACTCTTCATTCGTGGTCTAGAGTCACGAAGAAGCTAAATAGCATTCATCCTTTACGTTGACAACTGTGAATCTAAATCTCCTGTGAATCCTATGTGACAACCACACATACCAACATGAGTTATCAGTATTATATCGATATTTTTAGTCCTATTGTATGTCAACTAAAAAAATCAATATCTAATTGTACATGAAGTCAAGACATAAAGTCAGTGCAAATACAAAATGTTCCATCCTTTGAGAAAGGGAGAAAAACATCTCTGTGCTTAGCCTATCGCATTTTATGGATTAGATCCTTAAGTAGTTTATTCACCACACCCTATGAATGATTCACAAGTCTTCAGAGAAGAAAGGGTCATTTCTCTTAAACAATGAGTAGTTCAACTCTTCTCAAAGCAAAGTCATAAGTGAGTCTAATTTTGCGTGAGCCCATGAAAACTCAGTGTTTTCATTATGCTTGTGCTTATGATGGGAGGAGGTCTGAGAAGGCGCTTCTGAAGGATTATTCATACCAGTCTTTCTCATATGTATGGAGTCTTTAAAGATCGAATCACCGAGGTGTTGCTTCTACACTTGTACTAGGCGAGCAGCAACATTCCCTTTCTCCCTAAGTGCAGTAGACGTCTGTCTTCTGTCCTCTGGAGTATGTATTGCTTGAGCTCACCACAGCCTAGTAGATGGAAATCGTCAGGATATTCTGGAAACCCTTTGGATTTCAGTCTGCTCAGGAGGTTACCACTGCTGCAAACCTCTGGATTTTACCACGCACTTTTAACAACCTCAGATGAAGGATACAAGTCAACACTCGTGACAGCCACGGGCTTCCATGGCCTATCCATGATTGTTGGCTTTGCTTTCATAATCATCCTGTTTCTTATACCAACTAAACTGTCACTGTATTTTTTCATGACCATTTTATCTTTGACGGTTTTTAGATCTATTATGGATTTTCCTATATATCTTCACTCATCGGTGAGGGTCTTCTGTTAGTAGTAGTTACGACAACTGACTTCCAGTCAGTTAGCTGTGGCAGAATAGAAAAAAGAATGACCCACTGTATATTATTCGTATTATGTATCAATATATTATTCGTTTTATTGTTTGCAGTCATCCACTTCCAAGTTTCCGAAATAAACTTTCAGAAAAATCACATCCTTTGGAATGTCCGTTTGACTGAATAGGAGCACGGAAATGCTATTCCATAAAATTGTTTACAGTTTCCATTCCATTCCTCCTGTTTGATGTAGATATTGGCCTTTGGTTCTATCACTAGCTTTGCAAGTAAAAAAATTCATTAGAGCTCATATGGTAATTTTACTGTTGGCAATAAGTTTAGCATAAAATGAAACACAGAAGAGGTTACAGTAGACCAAATATGAAAGTCAGTTGAAAAGAAAACATAGTGTTGAATGTTGACAGTAGGAATATAGTTATGAAGTTCCTTTATTATTATTCTATCCTTTCCCGTTTCTTTTGCAGGGGTGTTAATGTACAGATTCCAGTCCTATGGCTGGAGTGAAGAATAGTATCATGATTCTTGAGAGCAACTCTACTAAGTCTTCACGCTCATGTCACTCAAGGTTTTTTAATACCTATTATGTTAGTCGTGTTTGTAGTTTGTGAAGTCACATAAGTTGCATTCACTCAAGCAATAGTATCAAACAGCTATGGCATCAATTCTAGATGTGAATCGATATCGAATGTGAATCCATTTCACTGTGACAAGTGATTATTGCAGATATTCTATTCATGCCAGTAAGAAAGCTGTGCAGAAATAATATAATGTTTATGAAGAAAATAAGATTTGCTAATTTGTTGTATTATTCTCTTTCTTTTCAACAGATTGAATGACAACAGGCTCCACTTTTCATTCACTTGTATGACTATGAGCAGTTTGACCAAGTTGAAGAAGATGACTCGTTTGTAGTCTTCCTCATCAGCTCATTCCATCTACTGGCTTTCAAATCATTTAGTACAGAGCTCACCGTCTAGGTGTTCATCCAGTGTTTTGTTTGCTTATCATGCAGGATCATTTTCAAAGGAAAAGTATGTGTGTATGAGTTAGAGCTCTGATCCCAAGAGTCCATGTAGAAGCTTCCCCTGAGAAGTGTATCGTTTTTGCACCAATGCTACTGAAACGTGTGAATGTGGTATACCACGCATCCCAATAAGCGTCCACAGCTTCACAGGCTGCTTCTTTGAAACGCCCAGTACTCATGACATTCCATTCATCTGAGGACTAAATATAGCCAACGTAGGCTGTGTTTGCCAAATAGACTTTGAAGTATTCTTCACACAGTCCTTCATCGACGCCAGTTTTCAGATCGAAGAAACCCTTGCTCCATGAAGTGTGTGAACACATATACTCATGTTTTGTTTGCGATTTTAAAGTCATTCTTCAGTTTTGTTGGAGGAATGGTTCTGTATATGCCCCGTGGATCTGTGCATGAAAGCCCTAATAACTAATGTGAATCGACTTCACTACCAAGGGATGTTTTCATATCTATTGAGGATTTAGTTCATGTATTTCGATTTTAACTTTCTGTCTTACAGCCTTGTTTGTAGATCAAAGCTATTTGAAAGTGTCATCTGGTTTTCAATGGCTTGTGAGGTTATTCATGAGTGGTTTATAAAACCGAATGGATTGTACGTAGCCATACTTTGTTGTCATTCTATGAATTTGAAGAATGTCTGAAGAATGTCTGCAGTTATGCCTTAAAGATTCATACAATTGATGTCCAATATTTATCTCAATAGACTTGCTTTCAATTTGTAGTTTCCTATGCATATGTCTTTCTTTATGGATTTGGGTAGAAGTCGTATGGAACACTGAAAAATCTGTGATATCAGCCGTGCTGACCTTCTTTCCGGTGGTCATCATTAAGATTTTCACGCTCACTGTCACTTTGTGCAATGCTATGGATCCTAGTGGAAACAGGTGCCGTTCATCCTACTTTTGTGAAGATTGAACTCATCGTAGAAAGTGGAATTTGTTGAAATATTTATGGTATCAATATATCCTGTGTATATAATTACCCAGATTACGGGTGCGTATCTGATTGCTAAGTTATAAAATGTATGAGATAGATGTGATCCATCAATGGCGATTGGATACGTGGTGGAGAGGTATTTTGGTGATGCAAGAGATTTAAATGATGTGATCAGAGTATTTATATCCCTTTTATGTGGATAATGGGTCTTGGATCGATGTTTGAAACATTCCAACCTTGTCTTTTGTTATGCATGGGAAGTGTCCAAAACGAAGATGATGCAGGTACGTACTTCAAGGGTAAGTATAGGGTTGAGGGCGTGACTATGAAGTGGGTTAGGGTTAGGATGTGGATAGGGTGTCGGGTGAGGGAAGGGTTAAGGTTACAGTGTGCAGAACAGCCCCCAACTTGTTAGGGTGAGGGGTGAGGCGTGAGGGTTAGGGTTAGGGGTGAGGGTGAGGGTAAGGCTTCAAGGTGAGGGTGAGGGTAAGGGTTCAGGGTGAGGGTGTGGGTGAGGGCGAGGGTAAGGGCTCGGGGTGAGGGTTCAGGGTGAAGGTGTGGGTCTCACATCTGATAAACGATTGCATTCCAAATATACCCTTCATTTCCCTCGAACAGAGCTCTCACTGTTGGAGCCCTTGGCAGTGTGGAAGCCACCGGCCCCTAAGCCACCACAAGAACGCCTGGGGCCTAGGTGCAAAGGCAAGGCAGGAGCAGAGCTGAGGCCAGGAAGGTGCCAGTGGCGTCTCCCAACCTCGTGCAGACTGCTCCTTCCTGGGCAGGAAGTCTAGAAGCCAGGCAAGTCTGGGCAAGGCTCGCCCCAGGCAGAGCAGCCTCGCGCAAGGAACTCTGCCAGATCAGGGCTCTCAGCGGAGCTGGAGCTCTGCGATACTGGAGGCGCACTCGGCTCCACCCCAGCAAGGCTTGCAGGCAGCAGGCGACTGGGCTGCCTCCTCTTCCCCGGAGGAGGCTCCCTTCCACTTGTCCTGTGCACTCGGCTTCCAGGCGGAGCCATACCTCGCCTCCTGCAGGTCTTGGCTCAGGGGTTACTTCCCCTGAGCTGGGGTTGTGGGCGGGAACCCAGACACGCAGGGGCAGGCCCCAACAACCTGCACACAGCTCTGCTGGGGAGAAGAGCATTAGGGAACCTATGTATTTCAGGCAAATGATGGGAGACCACAAGTGAGTCGCCAGCCTGCTGGCTGCAGACACCACCCAGGGGCCCTGGGTGCATGGTGCTCTCAATGTGGCGCTGAGTCTGGACAGCCAAGCAACAGCTGAAGGAGCTCTGCAGTTGCCCTTCCCTTCCCGTCGACAGAGCTCTCAGTGCTGGAGCCCTTGGAAGTGTGGAACTCAGCGATCCCTAAGCCCTCCCAAACACATGTCTCTGCTGGGGAGGAGAGTGCTAGGGAACATACGTCTGCTCACACACTTTCTAGGCACCACACGGAATCAGCCTCTGGGAGTGTGGGGATGCAAAACCCCAGCCAGGGGCCCTGGAGCCTGGTGCTCTCCGTGCGGCGCTGAATCTGGGCGGCCAAGCAACCGCTGGAGGAGCCTGCAGTTGCCCTTCGCTTCCCTCTGACAGAGCTCTCACTGCTGGAGCCCTTGGCAGTGTGCAACCCACCAGCCCCTAAGCCCTCCTCAAGGACGCTGGGACCTAAGTGCAAAGGCAAGGCAGGGATTGGAGCTGAAGCCAGGAAGGCGCCAGTGGCGTCTCCCAGGCCTCACTCAGCACTGCTCCTTCCTGGGGAGGGAGCCTAAAAGCAAGGCAAGTCTGGGCAAGGCTAGCCCCATGGCAGAGCAGTCCTCGCGCCAGGAACTCTGCCAGATCGGGGCCTCTGAACAGAGCTAGAGCATCTGCCGTACTGGAGTCGCACTTAGCTTCCGTGCAAGCAGGGCTTTCAGCTTGACGGGGACTGGCTGCCTCCTCTTCCCCGAGGAGGCTCGCTTCCCTGCTGGCTGTGCACTCGCCTATCAGGCGGGGGCGCAGGGCTCCTCCAGCAGGTCTTGCCTCAGGGGCTGCTTCCCCTGAGTTGGGGCTGTGGGCAGGAACCCAGACACGCAGGATCAGGCCCCAAACACCTGCACATGTCTCTGCTGGGGAGGAGAGTGCTAGGGAACCTACGTCTGTCATACACTTTCTGGGCACCCAAGGAATCAGCCTCCGTGTGTGCGGGGCTGAAAACCCCAGCCAGGGGCCCTGGGAGCCTGGTGCTCTCCGTGTGGCGCTGAATCTGGGCGGCCAAGCAACCGCTGGAGGAGCCCTGCAGTTGCCCTTCCCTTCCCTCTGACAGAGCTTCTCACTGCTGGAGCCCTTGGCAGTGTGCAACCCACCAGCCCCTAAGCTCTCCTTAAGGACGGACTGGGACCTAAGTGCAAAGGCAAGGCAGGATTGGAGCTGAGGCAAGGAAAGGCGCCAGTGGCGTCTCCCAGGCTCCTGCAGCCTGCTCCTTCCTGGGAGGGCAGCCTAAAAGCAAGGCAAGTCTGGGCAAGGCTAGCCCCCGGCCAGAGCAGCCTCGCGCCAGGAAACTCTGCCAGATCGGGGCTCTGAGCAGAGCTAGAGCTCTGCCGTACTGGAGGCGCACTTAGCTCCGTGCAAGCAGGGCTTTCCTCTTGACTGGGGCTCGGCTGCCTCCTCTTCTCCCGAGGAGGCTCGCTACCACTGCTGGCTGTGCATCTCGCCTATCAGGCGGGCGCGCAGGGCTCCTCCAGCAGGTCTTGCCTCAGGGGCTGCTTCCCCTGAGTTGGGGCTGTGGGCAGGGAACCCAGACACGCAGGATCAGGCCCCAACCACCTGCACATGTCTCTGCTGGGGAGGAGAGTGCTAGGGAACCTACGTCTGTCATACACTTTCTGGGCACCCAAGGAATCAGCCTCCGTGTGTGCGGGGCTGAAAACCCCAGCCAGGGGCCCTTGGAGCCTGGTGCTCTCCGTGCGGCGCTGATCTGGGCGGCCAAGAAACCGCTGGAGGAGCCCTGCAGTTGCCCTTCCCTTCCCTCTGACAGAGCTTCTCACTGCTGGAAGCCCTTGGCAGTGTGCAACCCACCAGCCCCTAAGCCCTCCTCAAGGACGGACTTGGGACCTAAGTGCAAAGGCAAGGCAGGGATGGAGCTGAAGCCAGGAAGGCGCCAGTGGCGTCTCCCAGGCCTCACAGCAGCCTGCTCCTTCCTGGGGAGGGAGCCTTAAAAGCAAGGCAAGTCTGCGGCAAGGCTACGCCCTAGGCAGAGCAGCCTCGTGCCAGGAACTCTGCCAGATCGGGGCTCTGAAGCAGAGCTAGAGCTCTGCCGTACTGGAGGCGCACTTAGCTCCGTGCAAGCAGGGCTTTCAGCTTGACGGGGACTGGCTGCCTCCTCTTCCCCCGAGGAGGCTCGCTTCCCTGCTGGCTGTGCACTCGCCTATCAGGCGGGGGCGCAGGGCTCCTCCAGCAGGTCTTGCCTCAGGGGCTGCTTCCCCTGAGTTGGGGCTGTGGGCAGGAACCCAGACACGCAGGATCAGGCCCCAAACCACCTGCACATGTCTCTGCTGGGGAGGAGAGTGCTAGGGAACCTACGTCTGTCATACACTTTCTGGGCACCCAAGGAATCAGCCTCCGTGTGTGCGGGGCTGAAAACCCCAGCCAGGGGCCCTGGGAGCCTGGTGCTCTCCGGTGCGGCGCTGATTCTAGGCGGCCTAGAAACCGCTGGAGGAGCCCTGCAGTTGCCCTTCCCTTCCCTCTGACAGAGCTTCTCACTGCTGAAGCCCTTGGCAGTGTGCAACCCACCACCCCCTAAGCCCTCCCAACGACGCCTGGCACCTATGTGCAAAGGCAAGGCAGGATTGGAGCTGAGGCAAGGAAGGCACCAGTGGCGTCTCCCAGGCTCGCTCAGACAGCTCCTTCCTGGGGAGGGAGCCTAAAAGCAAGGCAAGTCTGGGCAAGGCGAGCCCCGGCGAGCAGCCTCGCGCCAGAAACTCTGCCAGATCGGGGCTCTGAGCAGAGCTAGAGCTCTGCCGTACTGGAGGCCCACTTAGCTCCGTGCAAGCAGGGCTTTCCTCTTGACTGGGCTCGGCTGCCTCCTCTTCTCCCGAGGAGGCTCGCTACACTGCTGGCTGTGCTCTCGCCTATCAGGCGGGCGCGCAGGGCTCCTCCAGCAGGTCTTGCCTCAGGGGCTGCTTCCCCTGAGTTGAGGCTGTGGGCGGGAACCCAGACACGCAGGATCAGGCCCCAACCACCTGCACATGTCTCTGCTGGGGAGGAGAGTGCTAGGGAACCTACGTCTCTCACACACTTTCTAGGCACCCACGGAGTCAGCCTCTGGGAGTGTGGGGATGCAAAACCCAGCCAGGGGCCCTTGGAACCTGGTGCTCTCCGTGCGGAGCTTTGTCTGGGCGGCCAAGGAACCGCTGAAGGAGCCCTGCTGTTGCCCTTCGCTTCCCTCTGACAGAGCTTTCACTGCTGGAGCCCTTGGCAGTGTGCAACCCACCAGCCCCTAAGCCCTCCTCAAGGACGCTTGGGACCTAAGTGCAAAGGCAAGGCAGGGGTAGAGCTGAAGCCAGGAAGGCGCCAGTGGCGTTTCCGAGCCTCACACAGCCTGCTCCTTCCTGGGAGGGAGCCTTAAAAGCAAGGCAAGTCTGCGCAAGGCTCGCCTATGGCAGAGCATCTTGGTGCCAGGAACTCTGCCAGATCGGGCCTCTGAACAGAGCTAGAGATCTGCCGTACTGGAGTCGCACTTAGCTTCGTGTAAGCAGGGATTTCAGCTTGACGGGGACTTGCTGCCTCCTCTTCCCCCGAGGAGGCTCGCTTCCCTGCTGGCTGTGCACTCGCCTATCAGGCGGGGGCGCAGGGCTCCTCCAGCAGGTCTTGCCTCAGGGGCTGCTTCCCCTGAGTTGGGGCTGTGGGCAGGAACCCAGACACGCAGGATCAGGCCCCAAACACCTGCACATGTCTCTGCTGGGGAGGAGAGTGCTAGGGAACCTACGTCTGTCATACACTTTCTGGGCACCCAAGGAATCAGCCTCCGTGTGTGCGGGGCTGAAAACCCCAGCCAGGGGCCCTGGGAGCCTGGTGCTCTCCGGTGCGGCGCTGATTCTAGGGCGGCCTAGAAACCGCTGGAGGAGCCCTGCAGTTGCCCTTCCCTTCCCTCTGACAGAGCTCTCACTGCTGAAGCCCTTGGCAGTGTGCAACCCACCACCCCCTAAGCCCTCCCCAACCGACGCCTGGCACCTATGTGCAAAGGCAAGGCAGGATTGGAGCTGAGGCAAGGAAGGCACCAGTGGCGTCTCCCAGGCTCGCTCAGACAGCTCCTTCCTGGGGAGGGAGCCTAAAAGCAAGGCAAGTCTGGGCAAGGCGAGCCCCCGGCCGAGCAGCCTCGCGCCAGAAACTCTGCCAGATCGGGGCTCTGAGCAGAGCTAGAGCTCTGCCGTACTGGAGGCCCACTTAGCTCCGTGCAAGCAGGGCTTTCCTCTTGACTGGGCTCGGCTGCCTCCTCTTCTCCCGAGGAGGCTCGCTACACTGCTGGCTGTGCTCTCGCCTATCAGGCGGGCGCGCAGGGCTCCTCCAGCAGGTCTTGCCTCAGGGGCTGCTTCCCCTGAGTTGAGGCTGTGGGCGGGAACCCAGACACGCAGGATAAGGCCCCAACCACCTGCACATGTCTCTGCTGGGGAGGAGAGTGCTAGGGAACCTACGTCTCTCACACACTTTCTAGGCACCCACGGAGTCAGCCTCTGGGAGTGTGGGGATGCAAAACCCAGCCAGGGGCCCTTGGAACCTGGTGCTCTCCGTGCGGAGCTTTGTCTGGGCGGCCAAGGAACCGCTGGAAGGAGCCCTGCTGTTGCCCTTCGCTTCCCTCTGACAGAGCTTTCACTGCTGGAGCCCTTGGCAGTGTGCAACCCACCAGCCCCTAAGCCCTCCTCAAGGACGGCTTGGGACCTAAGTGCAAAGGCAAGGCAGGGGTAGAGCTGAAGCCAGGAAGGCGCCAGTGGCGTTTCCGAGGCCTCACACAGCCTGCTCCTTCCTGGGGAGGGAGCCTTAAAGCAAGGCAAGTCTGCGCAAGGCTCGCCTATGGCAGAGCATCTTGGTGCCAGGAACTCTGCCAGATCGGGCCTCTGAACAGAGCTAGAGATCTGCCGTACTGGAGTCGCCACTTAGCTTCGTGGTAAGCAGGGATTTCAGCTTGCACGGCGACTTTCTGGGCCTGCCCTCTTCCCCCGAGGAGGCTCGCTTCCCTGCTGGCTGTGCACAATCGCCTATGCAGGCGGGGCGCAGGGCCCTGCAGCAGTCTTGCCTCAGGGGCTGCTTCCCTGAGTTGCTGTGGGCGGGAAACGCCAGACACGCAGGATGCAGGCCCCAACCACTGCACATGTCTCTGCTGGGGAGGAGAGTTCTAGGGAACGCTACCTCTGTCATACACGTTTCTGGGCCGGCGCGCCACGGAATCAGCATCCCGCGGTGTCCGGACAGAAGACCCCAGCCAGGGGCCCTTGAGGCCTGGTGGCTCCGTCGTGTCGGCGCTGATTCTAAGGCGGCCTAGAACGCGCTGGAGGCGCCCTGCAGTTGCCCTTACCCTTCATCTGACAGAAGCTCTCAGCATGCTGAACCCTTGACAGTGTGCAACCCAGCGCAGCCTCCTAAGCCCTCCCATCAACGACAGCCCTGGGCAGCCTATGTGCAAAGGCCAAGGCAGGATTGGAGCTGAGGCTAAGGAAAAGGCACCCAGTGGCGTCTGCCCAAGGCTTCGGCCTCAAGACAGTCCTCCTGGGAGAGGGAGCTAAAAGCAAGGTCAAGTCTGGGCAAGGCGAGCCCACCGGCCGAGGCCAAGGCTCGCGCCAGAAACTCTGCCAAGATCGGGGGCCTGAGCAGAGGCTTAAGAGCTCTGGCCGTACTGGAAGGCACTTAGCTCCGTGGCAAGCAGGGCTTTCCTCTTGACTGGGACTCGCTGCCTCCTGCTTCCCCCGAGGAGGCTCGCTTCCGCTGCTGGCTTGCTCACAAGGAAGACTCGCCTATCAGGCGGGGGGCAGGGCCTGCTCCAGCAGGTCCTTGCCCGCAGGGGCTGGCTTCCCTGAGTTTGGGCTGTGGGCGGGGAACCCAGACACGCAGGAGTCAGGCCCCAAACCAGCGCTGCACATGTCTCTGCTGGGGAGGAGAGTGCTAG
>NW_017191757.1:0-10635 GCF_001704415.2 Capra hircus
GCGTGGATCAAGGGATCGTGTCTTTCCCTCGATGCTTTCCCACGAGGCTTTCCCACAGAGCTGTCCACGTGCCACCGTTTTGTGAGTCGATCCTCGGCTTGAAAGTCGAGGCAGTGCAGGAAACAGGTTTCCCTGGAATGGACTGAGACATCTGGGGGACTCTGGAATGGTGGCACGACCCTGGAGTTCTCTGCGCCTTTCCTGTGGAGAGCGCCTCTCTTGAGATACGACGGGTAATGACGGGAATTCTTTCCCGACCACGCAGGGAAAGGATCCTCCTCTCGGTCTAGGAGGTGGAAACGGGGCTCCTCTGGATGATGGGCGGAACTCTCGTGCTTCCTATCGAGTGGAGACGGGTATGTCGGGGAACTTCTTGATTGCAGCAAGGGTGTGAAGGACCCTTTGGAAGTTCCAGATGTTAGATGTGATTAGCCTCGAGACGCCTCAGCAGAAATGGGCCTCATCTCGCCTGGAGGGGAGAACCTCCTGGATTTTCTAGAGTTGCGGCAGGTGCTCTCAACTTACGACTGGGGACCTCAGGGACCCGTTCTGGTGGCCTCAGGAAAGGCCAGTCCCCATGCGAGTTGCTCGGGGGCCTCTCGGGATTCCTCTCCCGTCGATGCCAGGGCCTAAGATCTTGTGTGGAGTCCGGTGCCGGAACCTGAGGATTCCTCTCCAGTGCTGACATGGATCTTGGGGTACTTCTGGAGTTTCCCCCAGGGAGTCAGTCCTCGTCTCGAGTGGGGGCATGCACGTGCGCTTTCCTCCCGAGCTGTAGCAGCAGTGTCACGCTTCCCTTCGCGAGGATCAAGGGATCTGTGGCTTTCCCTCGAGGCTTTCCCACGAGGCTTTCCCACGAGGCTTTCCCACAGGGCTGTCCCACGTGCCACCGTGGTGTGAGTCGATCCTCGCCTTGAAAGTAGAGGCAGTGCAGGGAAAACAGGTTTCCCTGGAATGGACTGAGACATCTGGGGGACTCTGGGAATGGTGGCACGACCCTGGAGTTCCTCTTGCCTTTCCTGTGGAGAGCTCCTCATCTTGAGTTGCGACGGAAACGCCGGGAATTCTTTCCCGACCACGCAGGGAAAGGATCCATCCTCTCGAGCTAGGAGGCGGAAACGGGGCTCCTCTGGATGTGGGCGGGACTCTGGTGCTTCCTCTCGAGTGGAGACGGGTATGTGGGGGAACTTCTTGAGTTGCAGCAAGGGTGTGAATGACCCTTTGGAAGTTCCAGAGTTTAGGTGTGATTTGCCTCGAGACGTTTCTGCGGAAATGGGCCTCACCTCGCCTGGCGGGGAGAACCTCCTGGATTTTCTCGAGTTTCGGCAGGTGCTCTCGACTTAGGATGAGGACCTCAGGGACCCGCTCTGGTGGCCTCAGGAAAGGTCAGTCCCCAAGCGAGTTGCTCGGGGGCCTCTCGGGATTCCTCTACCATCGATGCCGCTTCCTAAGATCTTGTGTGGAGTCGGTGCCGGAACCTGAGGTTTCCTCTCCAGTGCTGACATGGATCTTGGGTTACTTCTGGAGTCTCCCCAGGGGAGTCAGTCCTCGTCTCCAGTGGGGGCATGCACGTGCACTTTCCTCCCGAGATGTAGCAGCAGTGTCATGCTTCCCTTCGCGTGGATCAAGGGATCTGCAACTTTCCCTCGAGGCTTTCCCACGAGGCTTTCCCTCGAGGCTTTCACACAGGGCTGTCCCACGTGCCACCGTGGTGTGAGTCGATCCTCGGCTTGAAAGTCGAGGCAGTGCAGGGAAAACAGGTTTCCCTGGAATGGACTGAGACATCTGGGGGACTCTGGGAATGGTGGCATGACCCTGGAGTTCCTCTCGCCTTTCCTGTGGAGAGCGCCTCCTCTTGATATGCGACGGGAACGCCGGGAATTCTTTCCCGACCATGCAGGGAAATATCCCTGCTCTCGAGCTATGAGGTGGAAACGGGGCTCCTCTGCATGAGGGCGGGACTCTCGTGCTTTCTCTCCAGTGGAGACAGGGTATGTTGGGGAACTTCTTGAGTTGCAGCAAGGGTGTGAAGGACCCTTTGGAAAGTCAAGAGGTTAGGTGTGATTAGCCTCGAGATGCCTCAGCGGAAATGGGCCTAATCTCGCCTGGAAGGGAGAACCTCCTTGATTTTCTCGAGGTGCGGCAGGTGCTCTCGACTTACAATGGGGACCTCAGGGACCCGCTCTGGTGGCCTCAGGAAAGGCCAGTCCCCATGCGAGTTGCTCCGGGGCCTTTCGGGATTCCTCTCCCGTCAATGACGGGGACCTAAGATCTTTGTGGAGTCCGTGCCGGAACCTGAGGATTCCTCTCCAGTGCTGACATGGTCTTGGGGTACTTCTGGAGTCTCCCCAGGGGAGTCAGTCCTCGTCTCGAGTGGGGGCATGCACGTGCGCTTTCCTCCCGAGCTGTAGCAGCAGTGTCACACTTCCCTTTGCGTGGATCAAGGGATCTGTGGCTTTTCCTCGAGGCTTTCCCACGAGGCTTTCCCACGAGGCTTTCACACAGGGCTGTCCCACGTGCCACCGTGGTGTGAGTGGATCCTCGGCTTGAAAGTCGAGGCAGTGCAGGGAAAAAAGGTTTCCCTGGAATGGACTGAGAAATCTCTGGCACTCAGGGAATGGTGTCACGACCCTGGAGATCCCCTCGTGTTTCCTGTGGAGACCGCCTCCTCTTGAG
The DNA here is from genome assembly GCF_001704415.2 of Capra hircus. Lineage (NCBI taxonomy): Eukaryota > Metazoa > Chordata > Mammalia > Artiodactyla > Bovidae > Capra > Capra hircus. The sequence goes on from NW_017191757.1 coordinate 2,677, forward strand.
ATGCGACCGGAACGCCGGGAATTCTTTCCCGACCACACAGGGAAAGGATTCCACCTCTCGATCTATGAGGCGGAAACGGGGCTTCTCTGGATGTGGGCAGGACTCTCGTGCTTCCTCTCGAGTGGAGAGGGGTACGTCGGGGAACTTCTTGAGTTGCAGCAAGGGTGTGAAGGACCCTTTGGAAGTTCCAGAGGCCAGGTTGATTAGCCTCGAGACGCCTCCGTGGAAATGGGCTTCATCTCGCCTGGAGGGGAGAACCTCCTGGATTTTCTAGAGTTGCCACAGGTGCTCTCGACTTAAGACGAGGACCTCAGGGACCTGGTCTGGTGGCCTCAGGAAAGGCCAGTCCCCATGCGAGTTGCTAGGGGGCCCTTTGGGATTCCTCTCCCGTCGATGCCGGGGCCTAAGACGTTGTGTGGAGACGGTGCCGGAACCTGAGGACTCCTCTCCAGTGCTGACATGGATCTTGGGGTACTTCTGGAGTCTCCACCGTGGATTCAGTCCTCGTCTCGACTTAGGTCATGCACGTGCACTTTCCTCCCGAGCTGTAGCAGCAGTGTCATGCTTCCCTTCGCGTGGATGAAGAAATCTGTGGCTTTCATCGAGGTTTTTGCAGGAGGCTTTCCCACGAGGCTTTCCCACAGGGCTGTCCCACGTGCCACCGTGGTGTGAGTCGATCCTCGGCTTGAAAGTCGAGGCAGTGCAGGGAAAACTGGTTTCCCTGGAATAGACTGAGACATCTGGGGGACTCTGTGTATGGTGGCTCGACCCTGGAGTTCCTCTCGCCTTTCCTGTGGAGAGTGCCTCCTCTTGAGATGCGATGGAAACGCCGGGAATTCTTTCCCGAACACGCAGGGAAAGGATCCCTCCTCTCGAGCTAGGAGGCGGAAACGGGGCTCCTCTGGATGTCGGCGGGAGGCTCGAGCTTTCTCTCAAGTGGAGACGGTTATGTCGGGGAACTTCTTGAGTTGCAACAAGTGGGTGATGTACCCTTTGGAAGTTCCAGAGGTTAGGTGTGATTAGCCTCGAGAGGCCTCATTGGAAATGGGCCTCATCTCGCCTGGAGGGGAGAACCTTCTGGATTTTCTCGAGTTGCAGCAGTTTCTCTCCACTTACGACGGGGACCTCAGGGACATGCTCTGGTGGCCTCAGGAAAGGCCAGTCCCCATGCTAGTTGCATGGGGCCTCTCGGGATTCCTCTCCCGTCGATGCTGGGGCCTAAGACCTTGTGTAGAGTCGGTGCAGGAACCGGAGGATTCCACTCCAGTGCTGACATGGTTCCTGGGGTACTTTTGGAGTCTCCCTAAGGGAGTCAGTCCTCGTCTCGAGTTGGGGCATGCACGTGCGCTTTCCTCCCGAGCTGTAGCTGTAGTGTCACGCTTCCCTTCGCGTGGATGAAGGAATCTGTGGCTTTCCCCCGAGTCTTTCCCACGAGGCTTTCCCACGAGGCTTTCCCAAATGGCTGTCCAACGTGCCACCGTGGTGTGAGTCATTCCTCGGCTTGAAAGTCGAGGCAGTGCAAGGAAAACACGTTTCCCTGGAGTGGACTGAGACATCTGGGGGACTCTGGGAATCGTGGCACGACCCTGGAGTTCCTCTCGCCTTTCCTGTAGAGAGCGCCCCCTCTTGAGCTGCGATGGGAAGGCCAGGAATTCTTTCCTGAACACGCAGGGAAAGGAACCGTCCTCTCGAGCTAGGAGGCGGAAACGGGGCTCCTCTGGATGTGGGCGGGACTCTCGTGCTTCCTCTCGAGTCGAGACGGGTATGTCGGGGAACTTCTTGAGTTGCAGCAAGGGTGTGAAGGACCCTTTGAAAGTTCCAGAGGTTAGGTGTGATTAGCCTCGAGAAGCCTCAGCGGAAATGGGCCTCATCTCGCCTGGAGGGGAGAAACTCCTGGATTTTTTCGAGTTGCGGCAGGTGCTCTCGACTTACAATGGGAACCTCAGGGACATGATCTGGTGGCCTCAGGAAAGGCCAGTCCCCATGCGAGTTTCTCGGGGGCCTCTCAGGATTCCTCTCCCATCGATGCCGCGGCCTAAGACCTTGTGTGGAGTCGGTGCCGGAACCTGAGGATTCCTCTCCAGTGTTGACATGGATCTTGGGGTACTTCCTGAGTCTCCCCTGTGGAGTCAGTCCTCGTCTCGAGAGGGGGCATGCACGTGCGCTTTCCTCCCCAGCTGTAGCAGCAGTGTCACGCTTCCCTTCGCGTGAATCAAGGGATCTGTGGCTTTCCCTCGAGGCTTTCCCAACAGGGCTGTCCCACGTGCCACCGTGGTGTGAGTCGATCCTCGGCTTGAAAGTCGAGGCAGTGCAGGGAAAACAGGTTTCCCTGGAATGGACTGAGACATCTGGGGGACTCTGGGAATGGTGGCACGACCCTGGAGTTCCTCTCGCCTTTTCCTGTGGAGAGTGCCTCCTCTTGAGATGCGACGGGAACGCCGGGAATTCTTTCCCGACCACGCAGGCAAATATCCCTCCTCTCGAGCTATGAGGCGGAAACGGGGCTCCTCTGGATGAGGGCGGGACTCTCGTGCTTCCTCTCGAGTGGAGACGGGTATGTTGGGGAACTTCTTGAGTTGCAGCAAGGGTGTGAAGGACCCTTTGGAAAGTCAAGAGGTTAGGTGTGATTAGCCTCGAGATGCCTCAGCGGAAATGGGCCTAAAATCGCCCGGAAGGGAGAACCTCCTGGATTTTCTCGAGGTGCGGCAGGTGTTCTCGACTTACAATGGGGACCTCAGGGACCCGCTCTGGTGGCCTCAGGAAAGGCCAGTCCCCATGCGCCTTGCTCGGGGACCTCTCGGCATTCCTCTCCCGTCGATGCCGGGGCCTGAGATCTTATGCGGAGTCGGTGCCGGAACCTGAAGATTCCTCTCCAGTGCTGACAGGGATCTTGGGGTACTTCTGGAGTCTCCCCAGGGGAGTCAGTCCTCGGCTCGAGTGGGTGCATGCACCTGTGCTTTCCTCCCGAGCTGTAGCAGCAGTGTCACGCTTCCCTTCGAGTGGATCAAAGGATCTGTGGCTTTCCCTCGAGGCTTTCCCATGAGGCTTTCCCAAAAGGCTGTCCCACGTACCACCGTGCTGTGAATCGACCCTCGGCTTGAAAGTCGAGGCAGTGCAGGGAAAACAGGTATCCCTGGAATAGACTGAGACATCTGGGGTCCTCTGGGAATGGTGGCACGACCCTGGAGTTCCTCTCGCCTTTCCTGTGTAGAGAGCCTCCTCTTGAGATGCGACGGGAACGCCGGGAATTCTTTCCCGACCACGCAGGGAAAGGATCCCTCCTCTCGAGCTAGGAGGCGGAAACGGGGCTCCTCTGGATGTGGGCGGGACTCTCATACTTCCTCTCGAGTGGAGACGGGTATATCGGGGAACTTGTTGAGTTACAGCAAGGGTGTGAAGGACCCTTTGGAAGTTCCAGAGGTTAGGTGTGATTAGCCTCGCGGCGCCTCAGCGGAAATGGGCCTCATCTCGCCTGGAGGGGCGAACCTCCTGGATTTTCTCGAGTTGCGGCAGGTGCTCTCGACTTACGACGGGGACATCAGGGACCCGCTCTGGTGGCCTCAGGAAAGGCCAGTCCCCATGCGAGTAATTCGGGGGCCTCTAGGGCCTCCTCTCCCGTCGATGCCGGGGCCTAAGACCCTGTGTAGAGTCGGTGCCGGAACCTGAGCATTCCTCTCCAGTGCTGACATGGATTTTGGGGTACTTTTGGAGTCTCCCTAGGGGAGTCAGTCCTCGTCTCGTTTGGGGGCATGCAAGTGCGCTTTCCTCCCGAGATGGGGCAGCAGTGTCATGTTTCCCGTCGAGTGGATCAAGGAATCAGTGGCTTTTCCTCGAGTCTTTTCCACAAGGCTTTCCCACGAGGCTTTTCCACAGGGCTGTCCCACGTGCCAACGTGGTGTGAGTCGATCCTCGGCTTGAAATTCGAGGCAGTGCAGGGAATACAGGTTTCCCTGGAATGGACTGAGACCTCTGGGGGACTATCAGATTGGTGGCACACCCTGGAGTTCCGCTCGCCTTTCCTGTGGAGATGGCCTCCTCTTGAGATGCGACGGGAACGCCGGGAATTCTTTCCCGAGAACACAGGGAAAGGATCCCTCCTCTCGAGCTAGGAGGCGGAAACGGGGCTCCTCTAGATGTGGGCGGGAATCTCGTGCTTCCTCTCGAGTGGAGACGGGTATGTCAGGGAACTTCTTGATTTGCAGCAAGGGTGTGAAGGACCCTTTGGAAGTTCCATAGGTTAGGTGTGATTAGCCTCGAGACGCCTCTGGGAAATGGGCCTCATCTCGCCTGGAGGGGAGTACTTCCTGAATTTTCTCGAGTTGTGGCAGGCGCTCTCGACTTACGACGGGGACCTCAGGCACCCGCTCTGGTGGCCTCAGGAAAGGCCAGTCCACATGCGAGTTGATTGGGGGCCTCCTGGGATTCCTCTCTCGTCGATGCCAGGGCCTAAGATCTTGTATGGAGTCCGTGCCGGAACCTGAGCATTCCTCTCCAGTGCAGACATGGATCCTGGGGTACTTCTGGAGTCTCCCCAGGGGAGTCAGTCCTCGTCTCGAGCGGGGGCATGCACGTGCGCTTTCCTCCCGAGCTGTAGCACAAGTGTCACGCTTCCCTTCGCGTGGATCAAGATATCTGTGGCTTTCCCTTGAGGCTTTCCTACGAGGCTTTCCCACGAGGCTTTCTCACAGGGCTGTCCCACGATGCCACCGTGGTGTGAGTCTATCCTCGGCTTTAAAGTCGAGGCAGTGCAGGGAAAACAGGTTTCCCTGGAATGGACTGAGACATCTGGGGGACTCTGGGAATGGTGTCACGACCCTGGAGTTCCTCTCGCCTTTCCTGTGGAGAGCGTCTCCTCTTGTGATGCGACGGGAACGCCGGGAATTCTTTCCCGAACACGCAGGGAAAGGATCCCTCCTCTCGAGCTAGGAGGCGGAAACGGGGCTCCTCTGGATGTGGGCAGAACTCTCCTCCTTCCTCTCGAGTGGAGACGGGTATGTCGGGAAACTTCCTGAGTTGCAGCAAGGGTGCGAAGGACCTTTTGGAAGCTCCAGAGGTTCGGTGTGATTAGCCTCGAGACGCCTCAGCGGAAATGGGCCTCTTCTCGCCTGGAGGGGAGAACCTCCTGGATTTTCTCGAGTTGCGGCAGGTGCTCTCGACTTACGACGGGGACATCAGGGACCCGCTCTGGTGGCCTCAGGAAAGGCCAGTCCCCATGCGAGTAATTCGGGGGCCTCTAGGGCCTTCTCTCCCGTCGATGCCGGGGCCTAAGACCCTGTGTAGAGTCGGTGCGGGAACCTGAGCATTCCTCTCCAGTGCTGACATGGATTTTGGGGTACTTTTGGAGTCTCCCTAGGGGAGTCAGTCCTCGTCTCGTTTGGGGGCATGCAAGTGCACTTTCCTCCCGAGATGGGGCAGCAGTGTCATGTTTCCCGTCGAGTGGATCAAGGAATCAGTGGCTTTTCCTCGAGTCTTTTCCACAAGGCTTTCCCACGAGGCTTTTCCACAGGGCTGTCCCACGTGCCAACGTGGTGTGAGTCGATCCTCGGCTTGAAATTCGAGGCAGTGCAGGGAATACAGGTTTCCCTGGAATGGACTGAGACCTCTGGGGGACTATCAGATTGGTGGCACACCCTGGAGTTCCGCTCGCCTTTCCTGTGGAGATGGCCTCCTCTTGAGATGCGACGGGAACGCCGGGAATTCTTTCCTGAGAACACAGGGAAAGGATCCCTCCTCTCGAGCTAGGAGGCGGAAACGGGGCTCCTCTAGATGTGGGCGGGAATCTCGTGCTTCCTCTCGAGTGGAGACGGGTATGTCAGGGAACTTCTTGAGTTGCAGCAAGGGTGTGAAGGACCCTTTGGAAGTTCCATAGGTTAGGTGTGATTAGCCTCGAGACGCCTCTGGGAAATGGGCCTCATCTCGCCTGGAGGGGAGTACTTCCTGAATTTTCTCGAGTTGTGGCAGGCGCTCTCGACTTACGACGGGGACCTCAGGCACCCGCTCTGGTGGCCTCAGGAAAGGCCAGTCCACATGCGAGTTGATTGGGGGCCTCTTGGGATTCCTCTCTCGTCGATGCCAGGGCCTAAGATCTTGTATGGAGTCCGTGCCGGAACCTGAGCATTCCTCTCCAGTGCAGACATGGATCCTGGGGTACTTCTGGAGTCTCCCCAGGGGAGTCAGTCCTCGTCTCGAGCGGGGGCATGCACGTGCGCTTTCCTCCCGAGCTGTAGCACAAGTGTCACGCTTCCCTTCGCGTGGATCAAGAGATCTGTGGCTTTCCCTTGAGGCTTTCCCACGAGGCTTTCCCACGAGGCTTTCTCACAGGGCTGTCCCACGATGCCACTGAGGTGTGAGTCTATCCTCGGCTTTAAAGTCGAGGCAGTGCAGGGAAAACAGGATTCCCTGGAATGGACTGAGACATCTGGGGGACTCTGGGAATGGTGTCACGACCCTGGAGTTCCTCTCACCTTTCCTGTGGAGAGCGTCTCCTCTTGTGATGCGACGGGAACGCCGGGAATTCTTTCCCGAACACGCAGGGAAAGGATCCCTCCTCTCGAGCTAGGAGGCGGAAACGGGGCTCCTCTGGATGTGGGCAGAACTCTCCTCCTTCCTCTCGTGTGGAGACGGGTATGTCGGGAAACTTCCTGAGTTGCAGCAAGGGTGCGAAGGACCTTTTGGAAGCTCCAGAGGTTAGGTGTGATTAGCCTCGAGACGCCTCAGCGGAAATGGGCCTCATCTCGCCTGGAGGGGATGAACCTCCTGGATTTTCTCGAGTTGCAGCAGGTGCTCTCGACTTTCGACGGGGACCTCAGGGACCCGCATTCTGGTGGCCTCAGGAAAGGCCAGTCCCCATGCGAGTTGCTCGGGGGACTCTTCGGGATTCCTCTCCCGTCGATGCCGGGCCTAAGATCCTCGTGTGGAGTCAGGTGCCAGAACCTGAGCATTCCTCTCCAGTGCTGACATGGATCTTGGGGTACTTCTGTGAGTCTCCCCAGGGAGACTCAGTCCTCGTCTCGAGTGGGGGCATGCACAGTGCGCTTTCCTCCCGAGCTGTAGCAGCAGTGTCACGCTTCCCATTCGCGATGGATCAAGGAGATCTGTGGCTTTCCCTCGAGGCTTTCCCACGAGGCTTTCCCACTGAGGCTTTCCCACAAGGCTGCCCCACGTTCCACCGTGCGTGTGAGTCGATCCTCGGCTTGAAAGTCGACGACAGTGCAGGGAAAACAGTTTCCCTGGAATGGACTGAGACACCTGGTTGTCTCTGGGAATGGTGTCACGACCCTGGAGTTCCTCTCGCCTTTCCTGTGGGAGAGCGCCTCCTCTTGAGATGCGACGGGAACGCCGGGAATTCTTTCCCGACCAACGCAGGGAAAGGATCCCTCATCTCTCGAGCTAGGAGTCGGAAACGGGGCTCCTCTGGATGTGGGCCGGGACTCTCGTGCTTCCTCTCAAGTGGAGATGGGTATGTCGGGGAACTTCTTTGAGTTGACAACAAGGGTGTGAAGAACCCTTTGGAAGTTCCAGAGGTTAGGGTGTGATTAGCCTCGAGACGCCTCAGCGGAAATGGGCCTCATCTCGCCTGGAGGGGAGAACCTCCTGGATTTTCTCGAGTTGCAGGCAGGTGCTCTCGACTTACTACGGGGACCATCAGGGACCCGCTCTGGTGGCCTCAGGAAAGGCCAGTCCCCATGCGAGTCTCGGGGGCCTCTCGGGATTCCTCTCCCGTCTATGCGGGGCATAAGATCTTGTGTGGTGTCGGTGCCGGAACCTGAGGATTCCTCTCCAGTGCTGACATGGATCTTGGGGTTCTTCTGTAGTCTCCCCAGTGGAGTCAGTCTCGACTCGAGTGGGGCATGCACATGCGCTTTCCCCTCGAGCTGTAGCAGCAGTGTCACGCTTCCCTTCGCGTGGATCAAGGGATCTGTGGCTTTCCCACGCTTTTTTCCCCACGAGGCTTTCCAC
>NW_017191758.1:0-10634 GCF_001704415.2 Capra hircus
GAGACAGCCCAGTGGGTAAACGTCGTGGGAAAGCCTCGTGGAAAGCCTCGTGGGAAAGCTCCACGGAAACCACAGATTCCTGGATCCGCGAAGGGAAGCGTGACACTGCTGCTACAGCTCGGGAGGAAATTGCACGTACACGCATGCCCCCACTCGAGACGAGGACTGACTCCCCTGGGGAGACTCCAGAAACCCCAAGATGCATGTCAGCACTGGAGAGGAAACCTCAGGTTCAGGCACCGACTCACACAAGATCTTAAGGCCCAGGCATCTAAGGGAGAGAGGAATCCCGAGAGGCCCCGAGCAACTCGCATGGGGACTGGCCTTTCCTGAGGCCACCAGAGCGGGTCCCTGAGGACCCCGTTAAGTCCACAGCACCTGCCGCAACTCGAGAAAATTCAGGAGGTTCTTCCCTCAGGCGACATGAGGCCCATTTGTGCTGAGGCGTCTCGAGACTAATCACACCTAACCTCTGGAACTTCCATAGGGTCTTTCACACCCTTGCTGCAACTCAAGAAGTTCCTCGACATACCCGTTCCCTCGAGAGGAAGCACGAGAGTCCCGCCCACATCCAGAGGAGCCCCGTTTCCGCCTCATAGTTCCAGAGGAGGGATCCTTTCCCTAGGTGGTCGGGTAAGAATTCCTGGCGTTCCGTCGCATCTCAAGAGGAGGCGCTCTCCACAGGAAAGGCGAGAGGAACTCCAGGGTCGTGCCACCATTCCCAGAGTCCCCGAAATGCTCAGTCCATAACAGGGAAACCAGTTTCCCAGCACTGCCTCGACTTTCAAGCCAAGGACGACTCACAACACGGTGGCACGTGGGACAGCCCAGTGGGTAAACGTCGTGGAAAGCCTCGTGGCAAAGCCTCGTGGGAAAGCCTCCACGGAAAGCCACAGATTCCTGGATCCACGCGAAGGGAAGCGTGACACTGCTGCTACAGCTCGGGAGGAAATTGCACGTACATGCATCCACTAGGGACGAGGACTGACTAACCGGGAGACTCCAGAAGTACCCCAAGGTCCATGTAAGCACTGGAGAGGTTTTCTCAGGTTTCGGCACCGACTCCACACAAGGTATAAGGCGCGGCATCGACGGGAGAGGAATCCCGAGAGGCCCCCGAGCAACTCGCATGGTGACTGGCCTTTCCTGAGGCCACCAGAGCGGGGTCCTGAGGACCCGTCTTAAGTCCACAGCACCTGCCGCAACTCGAGAAAAATTCAGGAGGTTCTTCCTTCAGGCGACATGAGGCCCATTTGTGCTAGGCGTCTCGAGACTAATCACACCTAACCTCTGAACTTCCATAGGGTCTTTCACACCCTTGCTGCAACTCAAGAAGTTCTCGACATACCCGTTTCCCCTCGAGAGGAAGCACGAGAGTCCCGCCACATCCAGAGAGCCCCGTTTCCGCCTCATAGTTCCAGAGGAGGGATCCTTTCCCTAGGTGGTCGGGTAAGTATTCCTGGCGTTCCGTCGCATCTCAAGAGGAGGCGCTATCCACAGGAAAGGCGAGAGGAACTCCAGGGTCGTGCCACCATTCCAGAGTCGCCCCAGATGCTCAGTCCATGCAGGAAACCAGTTTTCCCTGCACTGCTTCGACTTTCAAGCCGAGGATCGACTCATACAACGGTGGCACGTGGGACAGCCTGTGGGAAAGCCTCGTGGGAAAGCCTCATGGGAAAGCTCGAGGTAAAGCCCCTTATCCCTTGATCCACAGGAAGGGAAGCGTGACACTCCTGCTACAGCTCGGGAGTGCACGTGCATGCCCCACTCGAGACGAGGACTGACTCCCTGGGAGACTCCAGAAGTACCCAAGATCCATGTCAGCACTGGAGAGGAATCCTCCAGGTTCCGGCACCGATCCACACAAGATCTTAGGCCTCGCATCGAGGGGAGAGGAATCCGAGAGGCCCCGAGCAACTCCCATGGGGACTGGCCTTTCATGAGGCCACCAGCGCGGGTCCCTCAGGTCCCTTCGTAAGTCGAGAGCACCTGCCCGCAACTTGAGAAAATTCAGGAGTTTCTCGCCTCCAGGCGAGATGAGCCCCATTTCCGATGAGGCGTCTCGAGGCTAATTCACACCTAAGCTCTGGAACTTCCAAAGGGTCCTTCACACCCTTGCTGCAACTCAAGAAGTTCCCAACATACCGTCTCCACTCGAGAGGAAGCACGAGAGTCCCGCCCACATACAGAGGAGCCCGGGTTTCCGCCTCCTAGCTCGAGAGGTGGGATCCTTTCGCTGCGTGGTCGGGAAAGAATTCCGGCGTTCCCGTCGCATTTCAAGAGGAGGCGCTCTCCACAGGAAAGGCGAGAGTAACTCCAGGGTCATGCTACATTCCCAGAGTCCCCCAGATGTCTCAGTCCATTCCAGGGAAACCTGTTTTCCCTGTACTGCCTCGACTTTCAAGCCGAGGATCGACTCACACCACGGTGGCCACGTGGGACAGCCCTGTGGGAAAGCCTCGTGGGAAAGCCTCGAGGGAAAGCGGCAGATCCCTTGATCCACGCGAAGGGAAGCGTGACACTGCTGCTACAGCTTGGGAGGAATGCGCACGTGCATGCCCCCACTCGGAGAGAGGACTGACTCCCCTGGGGAGACTCCAGAAGTAGCCAAGATCATGTCAGCACTGGAGAGGAATCCTCACGTTCAGCACCGGACTCCAAGCAGGTCTTAGGCGCTGGCATCTACGGGAGAGGAATCCCGAGAGGCACTTGAGCAACTCGCATGGGGTCGGCCTTTCCTGAGGCCGCCAGAGAGGGTCCCTGAGTCCCCGTCGTAACTTGAGAGCACCTGCCACAACTCGAGAAAATCCAGGAAGTTCTCCCCTCCAGGCGAGATGAGGCCCGTTTCCGTTGAAGCGTCTCGAGGCTAATCACATCTAACCTCTGGAACTTCCGAAAGGGTCCTTCACACCCTTGCTGCAACTCAAGAAGTTCCCGACATACCCGTGTTGCACTCGAGAGGAAGCACGAGAGTCCCGCCCACATCCAGAGGAGCCCCGTTTCCGCCTCCTAGCTTGAGTGGAGGGATCCTTTCCCTGCGTGGTGGGGAAAGAATTCCCCTGCATTACCGTCGCATCTCAAGAAGAGGCGCTCTCCACAGGAAAGGCGAGAGGAACTCCAGGGTCGTGCCACCATTCCCAGAGTCCCCCAGATGTCTCAGTCCATTCCAGGGAAATCTGTTTTCCCTCCACTGCCTCGACTTTCAAGCCGAGGATCGACTCACACCACGGTGGCACGTTGGATAGTCCTGTGGGAAAGCCTCGTGGGAAAGCCTCGAGGGAAAGCCACAGGTCCCTTGATCCACGCGAGGGAAGCGTGACACTGCAGCTACAGCTCGGAAAGGAAAGGGCACGTGCATGCCTCACTCGAGACGAGGACTGACTCCCCTGGGGAGACTCCAGAAGTACCCCAAGATCCATTCCAGCACTGGAGAGGAATACTCAGGTTCCGGCACCGTCTCCACACAAGGTCTTAGGCCCCAGCATCTACGGGAGAGGAATCCCGAGAGGCCCCGAGCAACTCGCATGGGGACTGGCCTTTCCTGAGGCCACCAGAGCGGGTTCTGACGTCCCCTGTCGTAAGATCGAGAGCACCTGCCGCAACTCGAGAAAATCCAGGAGGTTCGCCCCTCCAGGCGAGATGAGGCCCATTTCCGCTGAGGCGTCTGGAGGCTAATCACATCTAACTCTGGAACTTCCAAAGGGTCCTTCACACCCTTGCTGCAACTCAAGAAGTTCCCCGACATACCCGTCTCCACTCGAGAGGAAGCACGAGAGTCCCGCCCACATCCAGAGGAGCCCCGTTTCCGGCCTCCTAGCTCGAGAGGAGGGATCCTTTCCCTGCGTGTTCGGGAAAGAATTCCCGGCATTCCCGTCGCAAGTCAAGAGGAGGCGCTCTCCACAGGAAAAGGCGAGAGGAACTCCAGGGTCGTGCCACATTCGCAGAGTCCCCCAGATTTCTCAGTCCATTCCAGGGTAACCTGTTTTCCCTGGACTGCCTCGACTTTCAAGCCGAGGATCGACTCACACCACGGTGGCACGTGGGACAGTCCTGTGGGAAAGCCTCCTGGGAAAGCCTCGTGGGAAAGCCTCGAGGGAAAGCCCCTGATGCCTTGATCCACGCGAAGGGAAGCGTGACACTGCTGCTACAGCTCGGAAGGAAAGAGCACGTGCATGCCCCCACTCGAGACGAGGACTGACTCTCCTGGGGAGACTCCAGAAGTACCCCAAGATCCATGTCAGCACTGGAGAGGAATCCACAGGTTTCGGCACCGACTCCACTCAAGGACTTAGGCCCCCGGCATCGAGGGGAGAGGAATCCCGAGAGGCCCACGAGCAACTCGCATGGTGACTGGCCTTTCCTGAGGCCACCAGAGCGGGTCCCTGAGGTCCCCGTCGTAAGTGGAGAGCACCTGCCGCAACTCGAGAAAATCCAGGAGGTTCTCCCTCCAGGCGAGATGAGGACCATTTCCGCTGAGGCTTCTCGAGGCTAATCACACCTAACCTCTGGAACTTCCAAAGGGTCCTTCACACCCTTGCTGCAACTCAAGAAGTTCCCCGACTTACCCGGCTCCACTCGAAAGGAAGCACGAGAGTCCCGCCCACATCCAGAGGAGACCCGTTTCTGCCTCCTAGCTCGAGAGGAGGGATCCTTTCCCTGCGTGGTCGGGAAAGAATTCCCGGCGTTCCGTCGCATCTCAAGAGGAGGCGCTCTCCACAGGAAAGGCGAGAGGAACTCCAGGTCGTGCCACCATTCCCAGAGTCCCCCAATGCTCAGTCCATAACAGGGAAACCAGTTTCCCAGCACTGCCTCGACTTTCAAGCCAAGGACGACTCACAACACGGTGGCACGTGGGACATGCCCAGTGGGTAAACGTCGTGGGAAAGCCTCGTGGCAAAGCCTCGTGAGGAAAGCCTCCACGGAAAGCCACAGATTCCTGGATCCACGCGAAGGGAAGCGTGACACTGATGCTACAGCTCTGGAGGAAATTGCACGTGCATGCATCCACTAGAAACGAGGACTGACTCACCTGGGAGACTCCAGAAGTACCCCAAGGTCCATGTAAGCACTGGAGAGGTTTTCTCAGGTTCCGGCACCGACTCCACACAAGGTATAAGGCGCCAGCATCGACGGGAGAGGAATCCCGAGAGGCCCCCGAGCAACTCGCATGGTGACTGGCCTTTCCTGAGGCCACCAGAGCGGGTCCCTGAGGACCCCGTCTTAAGTCCACAGCACCTGCCGCAACTCGAGAAAATTCAGGAGGTTCTCCCCTTCAGGCGACATGAGGCCATTTGTGCTGAGGCGTCTCGAGACTAATCACACCTAACCTCTGGAACTTCCAAAGCGTCTTTCACACCCTTGCTGCAACTCAAGAAGTTCCTCGACATACCCGTTTCCCCTCGAGAGGAAGCACGAGAGTCCCGCCCACATCCAGAGGAGCCCCGTTTCCGCCTCATAGTTCCAGAGGAGGGATCCTTTCCCATACGTGGTCGGGTAAGTATTCCTGGCGTTCCCGTCGCATCTCAAGAGGAGGCGCTCTCCACAGGAAAGGCGAGAGGAACTCCAGGGTCGTGCCACCATTCCAGAGTCCCCCAGATGTCTCAGTCCAATGCCAGGGAAACCAGTTTTCCCTGCACTGCCTCGACTTTCAAGCCGAGGATCGACTCATACAACGGTGGCACGTGGAGACAGCCCTGTGGGAAAGCCTCGTGGGAAAGCCTCATGGGAAAGCCTCGAGGTAAACCCTGACCCTTGATCCACAAGAAGGGAAGCGTGACACTGCTGCTACAGCTCGGAGGAAGCGCACGTGCATGCCCCCACTCGAGACGAGGACTGACTCCCCTGGGGAGACTCCAGAAGTACCCCAAGATCCATGTCAGCACTGGAGAGGAATCCTCAGGTTTCCGGCACCGACTCCACACAAGATCTTAGGCCCCGGCATCGAGGGAGAGGAATCCCGAGAGGCCCCCGAGCAACTCGCATGGGGACTGGCCTTTCATGAGGCCACCAGCAGCGGGTCCCTGAGGTCCCCTTCGTAAGTCGAGAGCACCTGCCGCAACTGAGAAAATTCAGGAGGTTCTCCCCTCCAGGCGAGATGAGGCCCATTTCCGCTGAGGCGTCTCGAGGCTAATCACACTAAGCTCTGGAACTTCCAAAGGGTCCTTCACACCCTTGCTGCAAACTCAAGAAGTTCCCGACATACCCGTTCCACTCGAGAGGAAGCACGAGAGTCCCGCCCACATCCAGAGGAGCCCGTTTCCGCCTCCTAGCTCGAGAGGAGGGATCCTTTCCGCTGCGTGGTCGGGAAAGAATTCCCGGCGTTCCCGTCGCATCTCAAGAGGAGGCGCTCTCCACAGGAAAGGCGAGAGGAACTCCAGGGTCGTGCCACCATTCCCAGAGTCCCCCAGATGTCTCAGTCCATTCCAGGGAAACCTGTTTTCCCTGCACTGCCTCGACTTTGAAGCCGAGGATCGACTCACACCACGGTGGCACGTGGGACAGTCCTGTGGGGAAAGCCTCTGGAAGCCTCGAGGGAAAGCCACATGATGCCCTTGATCCACGCGAAGGGAAGCGTGACACTGCTGCTACAGCTCGGGAGGAAAGGCACGCTGCATGCCCCCACTCGAGACGAGGACTGACTCCCCTGGGGAGACTCCAGAAGTACCCCAAGTATCCATGTCAGCACTGGAGAGGAATCCTCAGGTTTCCGGCACCGACTCCACACAAGGTCTTAGGCCCCGGCATCGACGGGGAGAGGAATCCCGAGAGGCCCCCGAGCAACTCGCATGGGGACTGGCCTTTCCTGAGGCACCAGAGCGGGTCTCTGAGGTCCCCAGTCGTAAGTCGAGAAGCACCTGCCGCAACTCGAGAAAATCCAGGAGGTTCTACCCTAGAGGCAAGATGAGGCCCATTTCCGCTGAGGCCGTCTGGAGGCTAATCACATCTAACATCTGGAACTTCCAAAGGGTCCTTCACACCCTTGCTGCAACTCATGAAGTTCCCCGACATTCCCGTCTCCACTCGAGGAAGCACGAGAGTCCTGCCCACATCCAGAGGAGACCCCGTTTCCGCCTCCTAGCTCCAGAGGAGGGATCCTTTCCCTGCGTGGTTGGGAAAGAATTCCCGCCGTTCCCGTCGCATCTCAATAGGAGGCGCTCTCCACAGGAAAGGCGAGAGGAACTCCAGGGTCGTGCCACCATTCCCAGAGTCCCCCAGATATCTCAGTCCATTCCAGGGAAACCTGTTTTCCCTGCACTGCCTCGACTTTCAAGCCGAGGATCCACTCACACCACGGTGGCACGTTGGACAGCCCTGTGGGAAAGCCTCGTGGAAAGCCACAGATCCCTTGATCCACGCGAAGGGAAGCGTGACACTGCTGCTACTGCTCGGGAGGAAAGCGCTCGTGCATGCCCCCAATCGAGACGAGGACTGACTCCCCTGGGGAGACTCCAGAAGTACCCCAAGATCCATGTGGGCACTGGAGAGGAATCCTCAGGTTCCGGAACCGACTCCTCACAAGGTCTTACGCCCCGGCATTGAGGGGAGAGGAATCCCGAGAGGCCCCCGAGCAACTCGCATGGGGACTGGCCTTTCCTGAGGCCACCAGAGCGGGTCCCTGAGGTCCCCGTCGTAAGTCGAGAGCAGCTGCCGCAACTCGAAAAAATCCAGGAGGTTCTCCCCTCCAGGCGAGATGAGGCCCATTTCCGCTGAGGCGTCTTGAGGCTAAACACATCTAACATCTGGAACTTCCAAGGGTCCTTCACACCCTTGCTGCAACTCAAGAAGTTCCCCGACATACCCGATCTCCACTCGAGAGGAAGCACGAGAGTCCCGGGCACATCCAGAGGAGCCCCGTTTCTGCCTCCTAGCTCGAGAGGAGGGATCCTTTCCCTGCGTGGTCGGGAAAGAATTCCCGGTGTTCCCGTCGAATCTCAAGAGGAGGCCGCTCTCCACAGGAAAGGCGAGAGGAACTCCAGGGTCGTGCCACCATTCCCAGAATCCCCCAGATATCTCAGTCCATTACAGGGAAACCTGTTTTCCCTGCACTGCGTCGATTTTCAAGCCGAGGATCGACTCACACAACGGTGGCACGTGGGACAGCCCTGTGGGAAAGCCTCATGGGAAAGCCTCCTGGGATAGCCTCGAGGGAAAGCCACATATCCCTTGATGCACGCGAAGGGAAGCGTGACACTGCTGCTACAGCTCTTGAGGAAAGCGCACTTGCATGCCCCCACTCGAGACGAGGACTGACTCCCCTGGGGAGACTCCAGAAGTACCCCAAGATCCATGTCAGCACTGGAGAGGAATCCTCAGGTTCCGGCACCGACTCCACACAGGGGTCTTAGGCCCCGGCATCGACGGGAGAGGAATCCCGAGAGGCTCCCTAGCAAACTCTCATGGCGACTGGCCTTTCCTGAGGCCACCAGAGCCTGTCCCTGAGGTTCCCGTCGTAAGTCGAGAGCACCTGCCGCAACTCGAAAAAATCCAGGAGGTTCTCCCCTCCAGGCGAGATGAGGCCCATTTCCGCTGAGGCGTCTTGAGGCTAATCACATCTAACCTCTGGAACTTCCAAAGGGTCCTTCACACCCTTGCTGCAACTCCAAGAAGTTCCCCGACATACCCGTCTGCCACTCGAGAGGAAGCACGAGAGTCCCGCCCACATCCAGAGGAGCCCCGTTTCCGCCTCCTAGCTCGAGAGGAGGGATCCTTTCCCTGGCGTGGTCGGGATAGAATTCCCGGCATTCCCGTCGCAAGTCAAGAGGAGGCGCTCTCCACAGGAAAGGCGAGAGGAACTCCAGGGTCGTGCCACATTCGCAGAGTCCCCCAGATGTCTCAGTCCATTCCAGGGAAACCTGTTTTCCCTGCACTGCCTCGACTTTCAAGCCGAGGATCGACTCACACCACGGTGGCACGTGGGACAGCCCTGTGGGAAAGCCTCGTGGGAAAGCTCCGTGGGAAAGCCTCGAGGGAAAGCCACATGATCCCTTGATCCACGCGAAGGGAAGCGTGACACTGCTGCTACAGCTCGGGAGGAAAGAGCACGTGCATGCCCCCACTCGAGACGAGGACTGACTCCCCTGGGGAGACTCCAGAAGTACCCCAAGATCCATGTCAGCACTGGAGAGGAATCCTCAGGTTCCGGCACCGACTCCACACAAGGTCTTAGGCCCCGGCATCGACGGGAGAGGAATCCCGAGAGGCCCCCGAGCAACTCGCATGGGGACTGGCCTTTTCCTGAGGCACCAGAGCGGGTCCCTGAGGTCCCCGTCGTAAGTCGAGAGCACCTGCCGCAACTCGAGAAAATCCAGGAGGTTCTCCCCTCCAGGCGAGATGAGGCCCATTTCCGCTGAGGCGTCTTCGAGGCTAATCACATCTAACATCTGGAACTTCCAAAGGGTCCTTCACACCCTTGCTGCAACTCAAGAAGTTCCCCGACATACCCGTTCTCACTCGAGAGGAAGCACGAGAGTCCCGCCCACATCCAGAGGAGCCCCGTTTCCGCCTCCTAGCTCGAGAGAGGGATCCTTTCCCTGCGTGGTTCGGGAAAGAATTCCCCGGCGTTCCCGTCGCATCTCAAGAGGAGGCGCTCTCCACAGGAAAGGCGAGAGGAACTCCAGGGTCGTGCCACCATTCGCAGAGTCCCCCAGATGTCTCAGTCCATTCCAGGGAAACCTGTTTTCCCTGCACTGCCTCGACTTTCAAGCCGAGGATCGACTCACACCACGGTGGCACGTGGGACAGTCCCTGTGGGAAAGCCTCGTGGAAGCTCGGGGAAAGCCTCGAGGGAAAGCCCACGATGCCTTGATTCCACGCGAAGGGAAGCGTGACACTGCTGCTACAGCTCGGGAGGAAAGAGCACGCTGCATGCCCCCACTCGAGACGAGGACTGACTCCCCTGGGGAGGACTCCAGAAGTACGCCAAGATCCCATGTCAGCACTGGAGAGGAATCCACAGGTTTCGGCACCGACTCCACACAAGGTCTTAAGCCCCGGCATCGAGGGGAGAGGAATCCCGAGAGGCCCCGGAGCAACTCGCATGGGGACTGGCCTTTCCTGAGGCACACCAGAGCAGGGTCTCCTGAGGTCCCCGTCGTAAGTCGAAGAGCACCTGCCGCAACTCGAGAAAATCCAGGAGGTTCTCCCCTCCAGGCGAGATGAGGCCCATTTCCGCTGAGGCGTCTCGAGGCTAAATCACATCTAACGTCTGGATCTTCCAAAGGGTCCTTCACACCCTTGCTGCAACTCAAGAAGTTCCCCGACATACCCGTTCACTCGAGAGGAAGCACGAGAGTCCCGCCCACATCCAGAGGACCCGTTTCCGCCTCCTAGCTCGAGAGGAGGGATCCTTTCCCTGCGTGGTCGGGAAAGAATTCCCAGCGTTCACCGTCGCTCTCAAGAGGAGGCGCTCTCCACAGGAAAGGCGAGAGGAACTCCAGGGTCGTGCCACCATTCCAGAGTCCCCAGATGTCTCAGTCCATTCCAGGGAAACTGTTTTCCCTGCACTGCCTCTACTTTCAAGCCGAGGATCGACTCACACCACGGTGGCACGTGGGACAGCCTGTGGAAAAGCCTCGTGGGAAAGACTCGGGAAAGCCTCGAGGGAAAGCCGCAGATCCCTTGATCGACTCGAAGGG
>NW_017191759.1:0-10633 GCF_001704415.2 Capra hircus
CACACACTTTCTAGGCACCCACGGAGTCAGCCTCTGGAGTGTGGGGATGCAAAACCCAGCCAGGGGCCCTTGGAACCTGGTGCTCTCCGTGCGGAGCTTGTCTGGGCGGCCAAGAACCGCTGAGGAGCCCTGCTGTTGCCCTTCGCTTCCCTCTGACAGAGCTTTCACTGCTGGAGCCCTTGGCAGTGTGCAACCCACCAGCCTGACAGAGCTTTCACTGCTGGAGCCCTTGGCAGTGTGCAACCCACCAGCCCCTAAGCCTCCTCAAGGACGCTTGGGACCTAAGTGCAAAGGCAAGGAGGGGTAGAGCTGAAGCCAGGAAGGCGCAGTGCGTTTCCGAGCCTCACACAGCCTGCTCCTTCCTGGGGGAGGGGCCTTAAAGCAAAGGCAAGTCTGCGCAAGGCTCGCCTATGGCAGAGCATCTTGGTGCCAGGAACTCTGCCAGATCGGGCCTCTGAACAGAGCTAGAGATCTGCCGTACTGGAGTCGCACTTAGCTTCGTGTAAGCAGGGATTTCAGCTTGACGGGGACTTTGCTGCCTCCTCTTCCCCCGAGGAGGCTCGCTTCCTGCTGGCTGTGCACTCGCCTATCAGGCGGGGGCGCAGGGCTCCTCCAGCAGGTCTTGCCTCAGGGGCTGCTTCCCCTGAGTTGGGGCTGTGGGCAGGAACCCAGACACGCAGGATCAGGCCCAAACACTGCCATGTCTCTGCTGGGGAGGAGAGTGCTAGGGAACCTACGTCTGTCATACACTTTCTGGGCACCCAAGGATCAGCCTCCGTGTGTGCGGGGGCTGAAACCCCAGCCAGGGGCCTGGGAGCCTGGTGCTCTCCGTGTGGCGCTGAATCTGGGCGGCCAAGCAACCGCTGGAGGAGCCCTGCAGTTGCCCTTCCCTTCCCTCTGACAGAATTCTCACTGCTGGAGCCCTTGGCAGTGTGCAACCCACCAGCCCCTAAGCTCTCCTTAAGGAGGACTGGGACCTAAGTGCAAAGGCAAGGCAGGATTGGAGCTGAGGCAAGAAAGGCGCCAGTGGCGACTCCCAGGCTCCTGCTGCCTGCTCCTTCCTGGAGAGGCAGCCTAAAAGCAAGGCAAGTCTGGGCAAGGCTAGCCCCCGGCAGAGCAGCCTCGCGCCAGGAACTCTGCCAGATCGGGGCTCTGAGCAGAGCTAGAGCTCTGCCGTACTGGAGGCGCACTTAGCTCCGTGCAAGCAGGGCTTTCAACTTGACGGGGCTGGGCTGCCTCCTCTTCCCCCGAGGAGGCTCGCTTCCCTGCTGGCTGTGCACTCGCCTATCAGGCGGGGGCGCAGGGCTCCTCCAGCAGGTCTTGCCTCAGGGGCTGCTTCCCCTGAGTTGGGGCTGTGGGCAGGAACCCAGACACGCAGGATCAGGCCCCAACACCTGCACATGTCTCTGCTGGGGAGGAGAGTGCTAGGGAACCTACGTCTGTCATACACTTTCTGGGCACCCAAGGAATCAGCCTCCGTGTGTGCGGGGCTGAAAACCCCAGCCAGGGGCCCTGGGAGCCTGGTGCTCTCGGTGCGGCGCTGATTCTAGGCGGCCTAGAAACCGCTGGAGGAGCCCTGCAGTTGCCCTTCCCTTCCCTCTGACAGAGCTCTCACTGCTGAAGCCCTTGGCAGTGTGCAACCCACCACCCCTAAGCCCTCCCCAACGACGCCTGGCACCTATGTGCAAAGGCAAGGCAGGATTGGAGCTGAGGCAAGGAAGGCACCAGTGGCGTCTCCCAGGCTCGCTCAGACAGCTCCTTCCTGGGGAGGGAGCCTAAAAGCAAGGCAAGTCTGGGCAAGGCGAGCCCCCGGCCGAGCAGCCTCGCGCCAGAAACTCTGCCAGATCGGGGCTCTGAGCAGAGCTAGAGCTCTGCCGTACTGGAGGCCCACTTAGCTCCGTGCAAGCAGGGCTTTCCTCTTGACTGGGCTCGGCTGCCTCCTCTTCTCCCGAGGAGGCTCGCTACACTGCTGGCTGTGCTCTCGCCTATCAGGCGGGCGCGCAGGGCTCCTCCAGCAGGTCTTGCCTCAGGGGCTGCTTCCCCTGAGTTGAGGCTGTGGGCGGGAACCCAGACACGCAGGATAAGGCCCCAACCACCTGCACATGTCTCTGCTGGGGAGGAGAGTGCTAGGGAACCTACGTCTCTCACACACTTTCTAGGCACCCACGGAGTCAGCCTCTGGGAGTGTGGGGATGCAAAACCCAGCCAGGGGCCCTTGGAACCTGGTGCTCTCCGTGCGGAGCTTTGTCTGGGCGGCCAAGGAACCGCTGAAGGAGCCCTGCTGTTGCCCTTCGCTTCCCTCTGACAGAGCTTTCACTGCTGGAGCCCTTGGCAGTGTGCAACCCACCAGCCCCTAAGCCCTCCTCAAGGACGCTTGGGACCTAAGTGCAAAGGCAAGGCAGGGGTAGAGCTGAAGCCAGGAAGGCGCCAGTGGCGTTTCCGAGCCTCACACAGCCTGCTCCTTCCTGGGGAGGGAGCCTTAAAGCAAGGCAAGTCTGCGCAAGGCTCGCCTATGGCAGAGCATCTTGGTGCCAGGAACTCTGCCAGATCGGGCCTCTGAACAGAGCTAGAGATCTGCCGTACTGGAGTCGCACTTAGCTTCGTGTAAGCAGGGATTTCAGCTTGACGGGGACTTGCTGCCTCCTCTTCCCCCGAGGAGGCTCGCTTCCCTGCTGGCTGTGCACTCGCCTATCAGGCGGGGGCGCAGGGCTCCTCCAGCAGGTCTTGCCTCAGGGGCTGCTTCCCCTGAGTTGGGGCTGTGGGCAGGAACCCAGACACGCAGGATCAGGCCCCAAACACCTGCACATGTCTCTGCTGGGGAGGAGAGTGCTAGGGAACCTACGTCTGTCATACACTTTCTGGGCACCCAAGGAATCAGCCTCCGTGTGTGCGGGGCTGAAAACCCCAGCCAGGGGCCTGGGAGCCTGGTGCTCTCCGTGTGGCGCTGAAAGAAAGGAGCCCTGCAGGGCCTCCAGTACGGCAGATCTCTAGCTCTGACGGAGAGCACCAGGCTCCCAGGTCCCCTGGCTGGGGTTTTCAGCCCCGCACACACGGAGGCTGATTCCTTGGGTGCCCAGAAAGTGTATGACAGACGTAGGTTCCCTAGCACTCTCCTCCCCAGCAGAGACATGTGCAGGTGTTTGGGGCCTGATCCTGCGTGTCTGGGTTCCTGCCCACAGCCCCAACTCAGGGGAAGCAGCCCCTGAGGCAAGACCTGCTGGAGGAGCCCTGCGCCCCCGCCTGATAGGCGAGTGCACAGCCAGCAGGGAAGCGAGCCTCCTCGGGGGAAGAGGAGGCAGCAAGTCCCCGTCAAGCTGAAATCCCTGCTTACACGAAGCTAAGTGCGACTCCAGTACGGCAGATCTCTAGCTCTGTTCAGAGGCCCGATCTGGCAGAGTTCCTGGCACCAAGATGCTCTGCCATAGGCGAGCCTTGCGCAGACTTGCCTTGCTTTAAGGCTCCCTCCCCAGGAAGGAGCAGGCTGTGTGAGGCTCGGAAACGCCACTGGCGCCTTCCTGGCTTCAGCTCTACCCCTGCCTTGCCTTTGCACTTAGGTCCCAAGCGTCCTTGAGGAGGGCTTAGGGGCTGGTGGGTTGCACACTGCCAAGGGCTCCAGCAGTGAAAGCTCTGTCAGAGGGAAGCGAAGGGCAACAGCAGGGCTCCTTCAGCGGTTCCTTGGCCGCCCAGACAAAGCTCCGCACGGAGAGCACCAGGTTCCAAGGGCCCCTGGCTGGGTTTTGCATCCCCACACTCCAGAGGCTGACTCCGTGGGTGCCTAGAAAGTGTGTGAGAGACGTAGGTTCCCTAGCACTCTCCTCCCCAGCAGAGACATGTGCAGGTGGTTGGGGCCTTATCCTGCGTGTCTGGGTTCCCGCCCACAGCCTCAACTCAGGGGAAGCAGCCCCTGAGGCAAGACCTGCTGGAGGAGCCCTGCGCGCCCGCCTGATAGGCGAGAGCACAGCCAGCAGTGTAGCGAGCCTCCTCGGGAGAAGAGGAGGCAGCCGAGCCCAGTCAAGAGGAAAGCCCTGCTTGCACGGAGCTAAGTGGGCCTCCAGTACGGCAGAGCTCTAGCTCTGCTCAGAGCCCCGATCTGGCAGAGTTTCTGGCGCGAGGCTGCTCGGCCGGGGGCTCGCCTTGCCCAGACTTGCCTTGCTTTTAGGCTCCCTCCCCAGGAAGGAGCTGTCTGAGCGAGCCTGGGAGACGCCACTGGTGCCTTCCTTGCCTCAGCTCCAATCCTGCCTTGCCTTTGCACATAGGTGCCAGGCGTCGTTGGGGAGGGCTTAGGGGGTGGTGGGTTGCACACTGCCAAGGGCTTCAGCAGTGAGAGCTCTGTCAGAGGGAAGGGAAGGGCAACTGCAGGGCTCCTCCAGCGGTTTCTAGGCCGCCTAGAATCAGCGCCGCACCGAGAGCACCAGGCTCCCAGGGCCCCTGGCTGGGGTTTTCAGCCCCGCACACACGGAGGCTGATTCCTTGGGTGCCCAGAAAGTGTATGACAGACGTAGGTTCCCTAGCACTCTCCTCCCCAGCAGAGACATGTGCAGGTGTTGGGGCCTGATCCTGCGTGTCTGGGTTCCTGCCCACAGCCCCAACTCAGGGGAAGCAGCCCCTGAGGCAAGACCTGCTGGAGGAGCCCTGCGCCCCCGCCTGATAGGCGAGTGCACAGCCAGCAGGGAAGCGAGCCTCCTCGGGGGAAGAGGAGGCAGCCCAGCCCCGTCAAGTTGAAAGCCCTGCTTGCACGGAGCTAAGTGCGCCTCCAGTACGGCAGAGCTCTAGCTCTGCTCAGAGCCCCGATCTGGCAGAGTTCCTGGCGCGAGGCTGCTCTGCCGGGGGCTAGCCTTGCCCAGACTTGCCTTGCTTTTAGGCTGCCTCTCCAGGAAGGAGCAGGCAGCAGGAGCCTGGGAGTCGCCACTGGCGCCTTTCTTGCCTCAGCTCCAATCCTGCCTTGCCTTTGCACTTAGGTCCCAGTCCTCCTTAAGGAGAGCTTAGGGGCTGGTGGGTTGCACACTGCCAAGGGCTCCAGCAGTGAGAATTCTGTCAGAGGGAAGGGAAGGGCAACTGCAGGGCTCCTCCAGCGGTTGCTTGGCCGCCCAGATTCAGCGCCACACGGAGAGCACCAGGCTCCCAGGTCCCCTGGCTGGGGTTTTCAGCCCCGCACACACGGAGGCTGATTCCTTGGGTGCCCAGAAAGTGTATGACAGACGTAGGTTCCCTAGCACTCTCCTCCCCAGCAGAGACATGTGCAGGTGTTTGGGGCCTGATCCTGCGTGTCTGGGTTCCTGCCCACAGCCCCAACTCAGGGGAAGCAGCCCCTGAGGCAAGACCTGCTGGAGGAGCCCTGCGCCCCCGCCTGATAGGCGAGTGCACAGCCAGCAGGGAAGCGAGCCTCCTCGGGGAAGAGGAGGCAGCAAGTCCCCGTCAAGCTGAAATCCCTGCTTCACGAAGCTAAGTGCGACTCCAGTACGGCAGATCTCTAGCTCTGTTCAGAGGCCCGATCTGGCAGAGTTCCTGGCACCAAGATGCTCTGCCATAGGCGAGCCTTGCGCAGACTTGCCTTGCTTTAAGGCTCCCTCCCCAGGAAGGAGCAGGCTGTGTGAGGCTCGGAAACGCCACTGGCGCCTTCCTGGCTTCAGCTCTACCCCTGCCTTGCCTTTGCACTTAGGTCCCAAGCGTCCTTGAGGAGGGCTTAGGGGCTGGTGGGTTGCACACTGCCAAGGGCTCCAGCAGTGAAAGCTCTGTCAGAGGGAAGCGAAGGGCAACAGCAGGGCTCCTTCAGCGGTTCCTTGGCCGCCCAGACAAAGCTCCGCACGGAGAGCACCAGGTTCCAAGGGCCCCTGGCTGGGTTTTGCATCCCCACACTCCAGAGGCTGACTCCGTGGGTGCCTAGAAAGTGTGTGAGAGACGTAGGTTCCCTAGCACTCTCCTCCCCAGCAGAGACATGTGCAGGTGGTTGGGGCCTTATCCTGCGTGTCTGGGTTCCCGCCCACAGCCTCAACTCAGGGGAAGCAGCCCCTGAGGCAAGACCTGCTGGAGGAGCCCTGCGCGCCCGCCTGATAGGCGAGAGCACAGCCAGCAGTGTAGCGAGCCTCCTCGGGAGAAGAGGAGGCAGCCGAGCCCAGTCAAGAGGAAAGCCCTGCTTGCACGGAGCTAAGTGGCCTCCAGTACGGCAGAGCTCTAGCTCTGCTCAGAGCCCCGATCTGGCAGAGTTTCTGGCGCGAGGCTGCTCGGCCGGGGCTCGCCTTGCCCAGACTTGCCTTGCTTTTAGGCTCCCTCCCCAGGAAGGAGCTGTCTGAGCGAGCCTGGGAGACGCCACTGGTGCCTTCCTTGCCTCAGCTCCAATCCTGCCTTGCCTTTGCACATAGGTGCCAGGCGTCGTTGGGAGGGCTTAGGGGGTGGTGGGTTGCACACTGCCAAGGGCTTCAGCAGTGAGAGCTCTGTCAGAGGGAAGGGAAGGGCAACTGCAGGGCTCCTCCAGCGGTTTCTAGGCCGCCTAGAATCAGCGCCGCACCGAGAGCACAGGCTCCCAGGGCCCCTGGCTGGGGTTTTCAGCCCCGCACACACGGAGGCTGATTCCTTGGGTGCCCAGAAAGTGTATGACAGACGTAGGTTCCCTAGCACTCTCCTCCCCAGCAGAGACATGTGCAGGTGTTTGGGGCCTGATCCTGCGTGTCTGGGTTCCTGCCCCAGCCCCAACTCAGGGGAAGCAGCCCCTGAGGCAAGACCTGCTGGAGGAGCCCTGCGCCCCCGCCTGATAGGCGAGTGCACAGCCAGCAGGGAAGCGAGCCTCCTCGGGGGAAGAGGAGGCAGCAAGTCCCCGTCAAGCTGAAATCCCTGCTTCACGAAGCTAAGTGCGACTCCAGTACGGCAGATCTCTAGCTCTGTTCAGAGGCCCGATCTGGCAGAGTTCCTGGCACCAAGATGCTCTGCCATAGGCGAGCCTTGCGCAGACTTGCCTTGCTTTAGGCTCCCTCCCAGGAAGGAGCAGGCTGTGTGAGGCTCGAAACGCCACTGGCGCCTTCCTGGCTCAGCTCTACCCTGCCTTGCCTTTGCACTTAGGTCCCAAGCGTCCTTGAGGAGGGCTTAGGGGCTGGTGGTTGCACACTGCCAAGGGCTCCAGCAGTGAAAGCTCTGTCAGAGGGAAGCGAAGGGCAACAGCAGGGCTCCTTCAGCGGTTCCTTGGCCGCCAGACAGCTCCGCACGGAGAGCACCAGGTTCCAAGGGCCCCTGGCTGGGTTTTCATCCCCACACTCCCAGAGGCTGACTCCGTGGTGCCTAGAAAGTGTGAGAGACGTAGGTTCCCTAGCACTCTCCTCCCCAGCAGAGACATGTGCAGGTGGTTGGGGCCTTATCCTGCGTGTCTGGGTTCCCGCCCCACAGCCCAACTCAGGGGAAGCAGCCCCTGAGGCAAGACCTGCTGGAGGAGCCCTGCGCGCCCCGCCTGATAGGCGAGAGCACAGCCAGCAGGTAGCGAGCCTCCTCGGGAGAAGAGGAGGCAGCCGAGCCCAGTCAAGAGGAAAGCCCTGCTTGCACGGAGCTAAGTGGCCTCCAGTACGGCAGAGCTCTAGCTCTGCTCAGAGCCCGATCTGGCAGAGTTTCTGGCGCGAGCTGCTCGGCCGGGGGCTCGCCTTGCCAGACTTGCCTTGCTTTTAGGCTCCCTCCCAGGAAGGAGCTGTCTGAGCGAGCCTGGAGACGCCACTGGTGCCTTCCTTGCCTCAGCTCCAATCCTGCCTTGCCTTTGCACATAGGTGCCAGGCGTCGTTGGGGAGGGCTTAGGGGGTGGTGGGTTGCACACTGCCAAGGGCTTCAGCAGTGAGAGCTCTGTCAGAGGGAAGGGAAGGGCAACTGCAGGGCTCCTCCAGCGGTTTCTAGGCCGCCTAGATCAGCGCCGCACCGAGAGCACCAGGCTCCCAGGGCCCCTGGCTGGGGTTTTCAGCCCCGCACACACGGAGGCTGATTCCTTGGGTGCCCAGAAAGTGTATGACAGACGTAGGTTCCCTAGCACTCTCCTCCCCAGCAGAGACATGTGCAGGTGTTTGGGGCCTGATCCTGCGTGTCTGGGTTCCTGCCCACAGCCCCAACTCAGGGGAAGCAGCCCCTGAGGCAAGACCTGCTGGAGGAGCCCTGCGCCCCCGCCTGATAGGCGAGTGCACAGCCAGCAGGGAAGCGAGCCTCCTCGGGGGAAGAGGAGGCAGCCCAGCCCCGTCAAGTTGAAAGCCCTGCTTGCACGGAGCTAAGTGCGCCTCCAGTACGGCAGAGCTCTAGCTCTGCTCAGAGCCCCGATCTGGCAGAGTTCCTGGCGCGAGGCTGCTCTGCCGGGGCTAGCCTTGCCCAGACTTGCCTTGCTTTTAGGCTGCCTCTCCAGGAAGGAGCAGGCAGCAGGAGCCTGGGAGTCGCCACTGGCGCCTTTCTTGCCTCAGCTCCAATCCTGCCTTGCCTTTGCACTTAGGTCCCAGTCCTCCTTAAGGAGAGCTTAGGGGCTGGTGGTTGCACACTGCCAAGGGCTCCAGCAGTGAGAATTCTGTCAGAGGGAAGGGAAGGGCAACTGCAGGGCTCCTCCAGCGGTTGCTTGGCCGCCCAGATTCAGCGCCACACGGAGAGCACCAGGCTCCCAGGTCCCTGGCTGGGGTTTTCAGCCCCGCACACACGGAGGCTGATTCCTTGGGTGCCCAGAAGTGTATGACAGACGTAGGTTCCCTAGCACTCTCCTCCCCAGCAGAGACATGTGCAGGTGTTTGGGGCCTGATCCTGCGTGTCTGGGTTCCTGCCCACAGCCCCAACTCAGGGGAAGCAGCCCCTGAGGCAAGACCTGCTGGAGGAGCCCTGCGCCCCCGCCTGATAGGCGAGTGCACAGCCAGCAGGGAAGCGAGCCTCCTCGGGGGAAGAGGAGGCAGCAAGTCCCGTCAAGCTGAAATCCCTGCTTACACGAAGCTAAGTGCGACTCCAGTACGGCAGATCTCTAGCTCTGTTCAGAGGCCCGATCTGGCAGAGTTCCTGGCACCAAGATGCTCTGCCATAGGCGAGCCTTGCGCAGACTTGCCTTGCTTTAAGGCTCCCTCCCCAGGAAGGAGCAGGCTGTGTGAGGCTCGGAAACGCCACTGGCGCCTTCCTGGCTTCAGCTCTACCCCTGCCTTGCCTTTGCACTTAGGTCCCAAGCGTCCTTGAGGAGGGCTTAGGGGCTGGTGGGTTGCACACTGCCAAGGGCTCCAGCAGTGAAAGCTCTGTCAGAGGGAAGCGAAGGGCAACAGCAGGGCTCCTTCAGCGGTTCCTTGGCCGCCCAGACAAAGCTCCGCACGGAGAGCACCAGGTTCCAAGGGCCCCTGGCTGGGTTTTGCATCCCCACACTCCCAGAGGCTGACTCCGTGGGTGCCTAGAAAGTGTGAGAGACGTAGGTTCCCTAGCACTCTCCTCCCCAGCAGAGACATGTGCAGGTGGTTGGGGCCTTATCCTGCGTGTCTGGGTTCCCGCCACAGCCTCAACTCAGGGGAAGCAGCCCCTGAGGCAAGACCTGCTGGAGGAGCCCTGCGCGCCCGCCTGATAGGCGAGAGCACAGCCAGCAGTGTAGCGAGCCTCCTCGGGAGAAGAGGAGGCAGCCGAGCCCAGTCAAGAGGAAAGCCCTGCTTGCACGGAGCTAAGTGGGCCTCCAGTACGGCAGAGCTCTAGCTCTGCTCAGAGCCCCGATCTGGCAGAGTTTCTGGCGCGAGGCTGCTCGGCCGGGGGCTCGCCTTGCCCAGACTTGCCTTGCTTTTAGGCTCCCTCCCCAGGAAGGAGCTGTCTGAGCGAGCCTGGAGACGCCACTGGTGCCTTTCCTTGCCTCAGCTCCAATCCTGCCTTGCCTTTGCACATAGGTGCCAGGCGTCGTTGGGAGGGCTTAGGGGTGGTGGGTTGCACACTGCCAAGGGCTTCAGCAGTGAGAGCTCTGTCAGAGGGAAGGGAAGGGCAACTGCAGGGCTCTCCAGCGGTTTCTAGGCCGCCTAGAATCAGCGCCGCACCGAGAGCACCAGGCTCCCAGGGCCCCTGGCTGGGGTTTTCAGCCCCGCACACACGGAGGCTGATTCCTTGGGTGCCCAGAAAAGTGTATGACAGACGTAGGTTCCCTAGCACTCTCCTCCCCAGCAGAGACATGTGCAGGTGTTTGGGGCCTGATCCTGCGTGTCTGGGTTCCTGCCCACAGCCCCAACTCAGGGGAAGCAGCCCCTGAGGCAAGACCTGCTGGAGGAGCCCTGCGCCCCCGCCTGATAGGCGAGTGCACAGCCAGCAGGGAAGCGAGCCTCCTCGGGGGAAGAGGAGGCAGCCCAGCCCCGTCAAGTTGAAAGCCCTGCTTGCACGGAGCTAAGTGCGCCTCCAGTACGGCAGAGCTCTAGCTCTGCTCAGAGCCCCGATCTGGCAGAGTTCCTGGCGCGAGGCTGCTCTGCCGGGGGCTAGCCTTGCCCAGACTTGCCTTGCTTTTAGGCTGCCTCTCCAGGAAGGAGCAGGCAGCAGGAGCCTGGGAGTCGCCACTGGCGCCTTTCTTGCCTCAGCTCCAATCCTGCCTTGCCTTTGCACTTAGGTCCCAGTCCTCCTTAAGGAGAGCTTAGGGGCTGGTGGGTTGCACACTGCCAAGGGCTCCAGCAGTGAGAATTCTGTCAGAGGGAAGGGA